>NW_021604678.1:4327804-4344940 GCF_004785775.1 Grammomys surdaster
GCCCCCTCTGTCATGCTCACACAAGCACTGCAACCGCAGAGCCACGCTCCATATCATATTGAAATGATAATATTTGAGGTACAGCACGTTACTAAAATTAATATCACTCCTTCCTTTCACAGTTTATGTGGCTACCAGGGCATTTATAAGTACATGAGTGGCTTGTGTTATATTGCATTGTACTTCTATTGGCCACTGTAAAGTAGGACCATGACATGGCTTCTTTGTGGGTAAAACCTGCACCATCAGTGTGCCCTCTTGATCCTCTCACTTCCTGTTCCTGTCCCTCTCGCCCACCTGCCTTTGCCACAGTTATTCCCTGGTCTCTTAGAGTCAAGGTCAGTCAGTCCTTGAGCACTTCTGGTCTTTCTCAGGAATGATCAATAAACATGTTGAGATTATGTCATGAATGTAATAATGTACATTAAGATTGGCCTATCAGAACCTACTGTTAAATATAAACTCCAAATTGCAATTCTTTAGAATTTAATTTTTATCTTAGAATGTATACAAATTTAGGCTTTCAGCATGGTGACTGATTCAGCATCATGTTCCTTTCAGAATGTACTCCCCCTCCCATGCTCACCCCTACCCCCACCTCAGGGTAGGAGCAGATAGAATACCTCTCTACCCCCTCAACTCCCCTCCCCATGCCCTGAATAAACTCTATCCTATCCTATACCATCGTTGTCACGTGGCTGCTCCCTCAGGGGAAAGGGATGCCTTAGCGTGGGCCCAAAGAGGCACCCCCCTCCCCACACCTGACGGCACATCCGAACATTCCTTCTCTCTTTATCTTTTTATAAAACACAACACTATATGAACATGGGCAGGAAGGACGTCCATGAGGAGACCAAAGGACTCTGGCTTCTCTCTCCACTGTCTCCACTTTCTGAACTTCAGTTTGCTCATGTTCATCTTATCGTTCACCGCCACCACCGCCCCACCCCTTCCCCACCCCTTTCTCACCCCTCCCCACCCTTTCCCCGCCCCCTCCCCACCCCCACTTTCCCTTTAGCCCGTCTCTAACATACACACTGATTGGACTCAAACACACCTGAGGTGCCCACACCTTTAAGCAGTCGCAGGTGCCGGTCACAGGCAGGCTCTTCTTTCCTCCATCAACTGCTTCCTGTTGTTCCCAGGTCAGAGAGAAGGCAGGCTAGGTGGGAAGAGAGAGGCCTGTGGGTCACACACATGACCCGATTTCTTTTTGCAGTTCTATTATTGGCTCACAGTTTGGTCTCTGAACCCCTTTCTTGCTGGTCTCAGCTTTACAGTTTCAGGCACAGCGAGAGCAAAGCTATACCTGGAAGTATTTTTGACTCACTTCTGTGCTTCTTTGGACCAGGGCCCAAATCCTTCCCTCATTCCATTGTTACTGTGAGGAAGCCATCTGGCAAGAGGACTCAAAACCAAAGCTGTCCTTCCGACCTGTCAGCGCCATGCCTTTGTTTGGCTTTGTTTCCTTTTGCTTTTGTATTAGGCTTAATTGGGAGAGAACAACGGTCCTTGCCCTTCAGAATGCTCCACTCAGGTTTCCTTAAAAATTGAATGCATTAAAGAACTGCTAGAATCTTTTTTAAAAGAATGAGCATTCTCTGTAAATGACTCCCCTACACTTGATGAGGAAGGGGTGTGTCTTAGGTTTGAGGAGGTGCCATCTTTGCTCCATAACTGTTTCCCAGCTAGGTGAACTGGGGGGAAATATTGTCTAAGCCTTCATGTTTGCGGCTGTGAACGGGGAGCACCGTGTCCTCCTTCCTTCATGTTCAGATGGTGTCAATAAGCTAAGACAAAAGATATTGCTCCTTTAACTTCCCTAGTCTTGATTGACACTTGAAAGTCTTTCCTAACCCCAAATTGTGTGATTATAAACAATAAAATGTTTTCATTCTTTCCAAACCCCTGATTTTTACACTGGTAAAAATCCTAAGGACCTCTTTGCTGTTATAGTCAGCTGTAGTTTTTGCAGAATATTGACATCCAGACAGTTCTGCCTCTCCTCACATTAGAAGCTAAGCATATATTTTTTCCCATTACTCAAGAGGTATGTAGATTTAATCTTTTTTAAGAATTAATTGTATTGGTTTTAAAATTACATCTAATTGTCTGTTTGTGCGTGTGTATGTTAACACAAGTGCAGGTGTCAGAGGAGTCCAGGGCATCGGAGTCCCTGGAGTTAGAGTTAGGTGGGCAACTTGATGTGGGTGTGGGGAAGTGAACTCACATTCTCTGGAAGACCAATAAAAGCTTTTAACCACTGAGTCATCTCTGTAGGCCTAGATTTAATTTTTTCTTCTTTCTTTTTCTTTTTAAAGATTTATTTTATGTATACGAGCATCCTGTTGCTGACACACCAGAAGAGGGCATCAGATCCCATTACAGATGATTGTGAGCTACCATGTGGTTGCTGGGAATTGAACTCAGGACCTCTGGAAGAGCAGAGAATGCTCTTAAGCGCTGAGCCATCTCTCCAGCCCCCAGATTTAGTGCTTCATAGTGACACTATTGGGCGAACACAGTTGAGCAGACTTCCAGCACCATTGGGTGAGTCAAGTAACTTCCGACCCCTGAGCCTTCTTTGGGTGAACAGTTAATGAGAACACTTGGTTAAGTCCTGAATTCTCAGTTCTCTGTCAGAAAGAGGGCGGTTGCACCATTTACATTTTTATTTTCAGGTTAACTTTCCTGCCCAAACCATGACCGTCCAGTTTCATTTGCCTTCCTAATGTTTGAGAGTGTTGTTATCTGAATGAGAATTTAACACACACAAAACCCCCCAGACACACAGTGTAGCTTAGACATCTGTAGATCTTATGTCTGTGGCCACAGATGGGCTTAACAGTTACAACAGCCTGGCGCCCCACTCGGGATCCCAGGCACCCTCCCACTGTCTCTCATGACCAAAAGCTCAATAGGACATTGCCATGCTATGCCTAGGAGTAGCAGGGGAGTCACCTGACCGTAGTCACGTGACACATCAGACTCCTCACAGAGCTACAGCTGCATCCCTTCACCTTCTAGCCAGGCATCTTCAGGCTTCCGTAGAGTGTGTTTGTGTTAGTCAGGGTCTGCAACAGCGGCTTGCTGCCAAAAGCAATGGATTTATGTGTGATGAAGACAACCTTGGGGCCATATCTTGCTCAGGGCTGTCTTTGCAATAACATGGGGACTTGGTGGTTAATCAAGACCATCTCAGACAGGCTGGAGTAAGCTGGGGACCTTTCAGTCCAGAATGTTCAGGCTGAAACTGGGAAGAGATACCGTGTCTTTGGCCAACCCCAAAATCCTTGCATGAAAGGAAGTGTGGTACAGACTGTCCTCCTGAGTAGAGGAGTACTCAGAGGAAAGCATTCTGATCCAGCCATGCTCCTACTGGCCAGTGAACAGATTACCAGTGTCTCCCTTTCACCATAACCTAGGGTAGCAGTGATACCCCACACAGCTGTGGGAAGATACATTGTAAGTGGAAGTATGGCTGGCAGATAGTCAGTGCTCGTGCACATAAGCCACAGTGTCATCCACAGGTAGCTGCTGGCCCGAATGCAGAGCTGTTTTACTCTCTGCTTTTGTTGTCTCTGCTCTTTCGGGCAAACATACCCTGTGCCACGAGCTGAAAGTCTTAGATCAGAAAACAACACAGTGTTCTCAGTTAGCAGTGATGTGATTTTCTGATTTTGAGTTTTTACTATGAAAGTAAATATTTAAAAGTCATGGGGATGGAGATACAGCTTAGTGGGACATATGTACCTATCATGCATGAGGCCACAGGTTCAATCCTGAGATTGTAAAACTGCCAAGAGAGAAAAGGGGGAGGGAAGAGAAAGAGGAAGAGAGAGATCATTAGAGAAAAGCACAGGAGAGCAGAATCACCCGCAGTCCTAACACACAAACACTGTCACTATTAACATTCCGCTGTCTCTGTGTTTAGGCAGAGATTTGATATATTTGGTGAGATGGCAGTCACACTGTGTATGTGATTTTATGTCTTGCCTTTAACTTCAGATTACATTATACACAGCGTTGTCAAAGCCTTCAGGCTTTGTCATAGTTTATTCAATCAACTCTGTGGTTAGATACGTATGTCACTTCCAGTTCTATGATATAAATGATGTCACTATAGCAATGCTTTGGGACAATCAACCCTCGGATTGATGTCACGAGCCCAGATGAGAAGGCAAAGGCTCTCCTGTTTTATTAAAGAGACAGAGATGATAGCACTTTGGATTTTTTAGACCTCTCCAGTCTTTTCCCTTAAAAATGCTAGCATATGATTCATTATGTGTGTTCTGGCAGTACACATGTCCCAAGTCTATTTCTAAATGTAAACCGAAGAACAGAGACTATTTTGGCAAGTTCCTTGAATAATTATCTGGGAGTATCTCTTTCATCACCAGGCCAGTGACCACCAAAGGGGCCCAGCAATCAGGAACCACCCACTTGGATCGTCTTTCCTTGAGCTTCTGATGGAATCAGTGCTGTGGGATGGTCCTGTATATTAGCCTCTGTCTTCCCAGGTGTAGAGAAAGGCAGGGAGCCTACAGATAGCGAGAGATACTGTGATATAGGGCAAGCTCTGAGAAAGGGCAAAGGATCAGCTCATAACTGTCACTGCAAGGGAGAGAGAGGGTGGGGGTAATTGAAGGTCTCATGGAAGGAACTGGTCTTTGAGCCAAGACCTGAACAATGAAGTCGTCATCAGGACAAGGACACATAAGCCAGAAAGCACCATCATGGAATATTTAAATATGTACATGTAGCAGGATACTTATTCTGCTACATTGTATTCACAGTGGAGCTTTGTGATTAGGCAGCAGAAGAGGAGGTGGAGCTGGGAGAATAAGAGAGGAAGGGGAGGGGAGAAAAAGAGGAAGGGGAGGAGATGACTGAGGAGGAGAGATGAAAGATGACTGGAGGAGAGAAAGGTGGAAGAACAATAGAGGAGAAGGATGTGGCCTGGAAAAACTGTAAGTTATAAGGGAACTCATAGATGGAGAATACAATATGGTAGTGGTAAATCTGCCCAATCTAGGTGTGCAGTTTGTATTTATAATTATTGAGTTGTGTTTTCTTTGATTGGTCCTATTTGGGTTGGAGATTTATCCCAACATGTGCACATGGTATAGCCTATGAGGTAAGTAATACATAGGTATGAATAGCAAACTGGCGGTTGACGTCCTCCAGCCCCAATTATTTGCTTGGTGTTCTTTCAGTCACATCTCACTGAAAGAGACAAAAAAGCACCGTGGGCAAGCACTCTTGTCTTCTGGTGATTATCCAGCTGAGAGAGCACAGAGACCCACGATCCCAAATTAACCTTAGAGTCACTGAACTAAATGAGCATCCCGGACTCTCAAGACTGTGCTCAAGTTTGAATTTTCTCATGTGTGTGGAACTGGTTTTCCCAGTCATACCAGGCAGGCAGGCCATGTGGACCAGATGAGTTCCTTACAGGAATCGAAGTCATTGCATGTTGGGGGTGAGCTACAGGGGAGGACCTGGGCCTGTCCCATCAGCTCTCAGCTCTCCTTATCCAGGGCTGAGTGCCAGGCTTCCTGGCTGGCACAGGAATGTGTGCTGGGAGCATGGTCCAGGGCATTTCCAAGGACGTCCCTTACAGAGCTGCTTTCCTGCTGAACTTCTCTTGTCCTGCTCTCTAGAGCAACAGTCCCTGTCCCACATTGGAACACGCAGTCTCTGTGCCCTCTTCACTGCCCTCCCAGAGTGTGAGGTCCATGCAAACATGCAGATCCAGCTAAGAACCTGTTGGAGATGTTCGCCATGTGTGACTGAGACAGAGGACCCATGGAGTGTTTTTTTTTTTCCACTACATTTGTAATAAAGCTTGGTGATTGGGCTGTATGAGAGGTAGGCAGAGTGAGGAGAGGGGAGGAGATGAGGAGGAAGAGGAAGGAGGCTAGCAGCCTTGGAGAACTGCAGTTGGTTTGAAAGCAGTCCTAGGTATCAACTTATCAAAAGGTTAGATTTTGGGTAGCAATTCTAATTGTGTGGGCATCTTGTTATTTGTGTATTTCCAAATATCTTAAACCAATTGGATAACCTTTAAGTTTTAAGAGTCTTCCTTCTACTGGGTACTGTGAGGATGGTGGGCATTGCCTGTGGTTCAGCAGAGCTTGGTAGATGCAGTGTGGTGGATTGGCAGAGCCATCTCCCACGCTGGCATCTCGTGGGTGCCAAGGCCTGCGCATCTAGCTAGCTGGAGCCCCGGTGAGAGTCAAGGAGACGCAGGAAAATGGCGGCTTCCCCACAACAGACCCAAAGAGCCTACTTCAGTCTACTAATACATAATTTGCAGTTCAGCAACAACCAATAGTCTGCTTGACCATCCTAAACAACAGCCTACCAAAACCAAGCATGGCAGAGAGCCAGGCTTCAAGCCCCCTCCTTCATCCTGCCTACTGGAGGAAGGCAGGATCCTTAAGAATAACAGGAAAGCACCAGAACTCAAGCTGTAGGACCATATCCTCTCTAAAAGGTCATTTACCAAGACTCTAAAACAAGTAGTTAACCAGATGGTGTCAGGATTTGCATCTAGCAAGGAGTGACAAAGTCAGGTATCAGTGGGGGAAGAGTGACACAGAGAGACTGCTTAGACCTCAGAAGGTACTCCTTGTGTCTGAGCAGATCACAGGGCCACAATGGGGTTTCTATGGCTTGCTTGGGTTCCTAGGGACTTAGAACCTGCTCAGGTGTCTGGGGCCCAGTCTAGAGCTTACAGTGGTGTCTGTCAGGAGTGAAGGGTGGCATGCTTACTCAAGATTGGATAGACACATAGTGAACAGAACTAGATGTGCTTCAGGCCAGGCTATGAGCTCCATCTATCCTCTTGGCACGAGTGCTACCAATATTGGGGTTACTCTAGAAGTGAGTTATGCATAAGCTGAGATAGTCTTCAGTTAGAGAGTATGTTTGCCTTAAACAAGAAGGGAGTTTATTTCTCCTACAATTAAAAGCAGTCTGGCAGCACATCACTGTAATCCTGGAGCTCTGGACTTGATCTAGAGCAAGGGCGGGGCAGGGAGATTAATGGATTCTAGAAACAGGTATCCAAGTAGGTGAGAAAAAATACAGCACCAAGTCAGTAAAAACTGGGTCCTCTTCTTTCAGCTCCACAGGGTTTGCCATGTGCCATCTGTGGTTTCATGTGATGTCTGCTCTCTGTGATTTAATGTTCCACGTTGCCCACTAAGTTCCAGCCTGAAGCTGTTTGGTGGAGGTAAAGAGGCACACTCCTGAGTTTTCTCAGAATGCACACACTGTCCACTCTACTCTCGTTGGCCATATCTGCTCTCAAGGGAAAAGGGAGACATGCGCTCTTGGTGAATACATTGTGCCCTTGAATAAGATCCTGATTCTGTTGCTAAGGAA
Source organism: Grammomys surdaster (assembly GCF_004785775.1). Lineage (NCBI taxonomy): Eukaryota > Metazoa > Chordata > Mammalia > Rodentia > Muridae > Grammomys > Grammomys surdaster. Next base: position 4,335,197 of record NW_021604678.1, read on the forward strand.
GAAAAGGGGAACAGATGTGGGGTACACCTCAGCAAGAGCTACCCAACTGCTCTTCTTTAAGTAGAGCACTTGGCTACACGTTGCCTAGCCATCAATATCATGAAGCAAGCAGAATGCCATCTCAGTCTTGAGACACTTGGGGTGAGGGTTAAACCAACACACGGGTCCTCTTACTGCTTTGCTTGCTCCCCTCCTTTCCCAGTTCAGGGAAGCAATTCCTTCAGGGTTCACAAGCAGACAGCACCACGTACAATTCTGAGGTAACTGGGGAAGATGCCCACTCCAGGGCACATGGGAACATGGACCTTGCCTTATTGCCATGGTGATGAGAGCAACTAAGAAAATGAACGGGATGATGCAGAGCAGTGTAGGCTTAAATTTTTCTAAACTTTATTTAGGGTTCTTCAACGCTTCAACCTCCCTTCTAACCCATGGACTAGAGGTAGGGGAGAAAGAAGGTTGATAGGACAAGGGGTTTGTGGATCTGTTTAGAAGTAGCTCTTTGGGGGTGATTACACTCTTCATTGTCAGGATACCAGCAATCCAGTCCAAGAGCAAACACCAAGCATGAATCAGTAGCAGGGGCTTGATCCAGAAAACAAAAACAAAAACAAAAACACACAAGGCTCCACTGAATTGGCAGGAATCAATGGAAGTGGGAAGGATCAGCTGGAATACCATGAGAAGTTCTTCGGCACATTTCTCTCTATGAAGAGAAACCCAGGGAAGCCAGCAAAAAGGTGCAAACAGTGAAGCGTTGCATGGCCAGCAAAGTCCAGCAAAGTACACGAGCATCCTTTCACTGACTGTGGGGTTTTACATATAGTCTTTCCAAATATCATGCACCCTCTCAAGCGTCTGTTTCAGCAAACATCCTCTCATGTGTCTACTTTAGCAAAACATCCTCTCACAAGGTGGCTTCCAGAAAAACACCACCTGACACAACTGAGTTTCCAAAGAAACTAGAAATGTCCACTTCAGAGCATAAAATCACTTCTTCCCTAGGAAGAGAGGATGTCTGCTGTTGCCATTCCAGGATGAAGGGCAGTCGTCCTGAGCATCGTTTAGCTCAGGTGGTTCAGTAGCCTCTTAAGTTAGCCCTTACAGATCCTCAAGAGAGGACTATCTTCTAAAGATGATCTTTTGTGTTTTTTTTTTTGTAAAGATTATTATTTAAAAACAAAAACAAACAGTTTAGAGGATGAGAAGGTTGGTCAGTGGGTGAGAGTGTTTATTCTACAAGCACAAGGACCTGAGTTCAAATTTCCAGCGCCCAAGTAAAAAGCCAGGTGCTCATGTCTATAATACACCATGGGGGAGGGGGAACAGAGATAGATGGCTCCTAGGAGCTTCCTGACTATTTTGCCAAAGTGTCAAGCTTCCAATTCAATGTCAGACTTTGTCTCAGGCTTCAAGACAGAGAATGCCAGAGGAAAACAGTTGATGCCCTGCTCTAGCTTCTGCCCTAGAGTGCATAAGTGCAAATATTTGTACCCTCAACAAACATACATGCACACACACATGTGCACACACATACACATATATATGCACACATATATACACATATACACACACGTATACACATACATATATATTTATACATACACACATATATACATATATACACACATACACACACATATACACACACACATATATATATATACATACACACAATCATATACATACATGCACACACATATACACATATACATACACACAATATATACACACACATGTATACACACATATATACACACACATATATACACACATATACACACACATACACACATGCACATACATACACACATATATACATACACACATATATACACATATACACACATACACATGCATGTACACACACACACTCACAAAGGTGGTCCCATATACTCTTACCCCACACATGGATAGCATCCCTGTTATCAGTATCTTTCAGTAATGGAATGCTTTCCTAACTGACAAATGTATTCTGACCATTACTCTCAGTAGTCATAGCTCACATAAGGGCTTAGTCTTGGTGTTGTATTCTATGGATTTGGTCACATGTACATTACAAAGCCACATGTTCAGAATCAAACAAAGTCTTTCGCTACCCCAACAGCCCTGTCTGCTTTCCCTCATATCCTCACAGCACCTCTAATGTGCATCTCATGCTCCCATAGTCCAGCCTTTGCCAGACTCCCTGGGATGCAGGTTTTCAGGCCACCTTCTCTGAGGGAGCAATGTGCATTTAGGTTTCCTTCACATCTTCACAACTGGATAGCTCAACACATGTTAGCACTAAATAATGATCCACATATTGGTCTGGGTGTGCCTCAGTTTACTTAGCTAGTCACTAAAGGGCATCTTGGTGGCAATTATTAGTAAAGTTACTCTAAACACCCACATGCAGGGTATTTCTGTGAACATGCATTTTAGATCCATTTGAATAAATGCCAAGACACACTATGGTTGGGTTATATTTAAGGCAATATTTAGTTTTAGAAAAAAATAGCCAAACTTTTTTGCCAAGTGTCTGTATTATTTTGTGCTCCTGTTGACAGGGGTAAGGGTGTCTGCTGTCCCACATCCTTGCCAGTGTTTGATATTGTCACAGATCCAGATTGAGCCACTCTGACTGATGTGTAATACCTCATTATCACGTTATGTGCCTTTACCTGATGGCATATGACTTACAGCTTCTTTCCATGTGCTAATTCTCTACCAGTGAGCCTTTCTTAATGAGATGTACTCAGATTGTTGACACATTTTTACTAGTCTGTATTTTTTCTTTTTTTTAATTTTTTTATTCTATATTTTATTTATTTACATTTCAGATGCCATCCCCTTTCCCCATCCCCTCCCCCACTAATCCCCTATCCCATCCCTCCTCCTCCTTTTTTGCCTTTATACTGTTTAAATTACATGCAAGTATTAAGGTCAGTTCTGGGTTGAGAAACTAGCAATACAATAGATGCAAATAGTACAGGAACAAGGAAGACAATAAACCCAGATAATCAAAGAACATGCACAACAATAAACAGAGTTCCATGATCACTCCTGTGATCACTATTTCTAAGGGCTTATCAGGATGATCAAAGTATCTGAGCCTACTTCTCTGTCCTAGCCCAAAGTCATTTTCATGCCTGAAGCCTATTTCTTTCTTCTAACTTAAGATTTAGATTTCTGCCTGAAATTACTTTTTTGTTCCAGCCCAATGTCGGATTCCTGCCTGCAGTCCATTTCCTTGTCCTTGGCCTATGTCAGATTCCTGCCAGGCAGCCCCCAAAGCTCTCCACATCTCCCTCTTTTTAATGCATTAACCAGACTGAGCCTGTCTTAGGACATTCTGACAAGAAAGCCTTCTGTCAGAACTTCTGTCTTAGGTTGGTAAGGCTCTGTGAAGAATCTTACCCGTCATTGGCTTGCCAGTCTGTTAAATTAATAACTCTGTCTGGGGGTCCATTATCAGTTTCAAGTCACGTACTTTGGCTGCCAGCCTGTTGATGTAGTTAGAGACAAGCTTTAACACGATGGTCAGGAATAAAAGTATTCCTAGTAGAAGAAGGGCTAGCCTGATCAAGCTATATATGCCATTCCTGAGGTTTGACTAAAATGGAAATACTGACCTCAGGCCATGGATAATTTTATTGGCATTATCTGCAGCATCAAAGCTCAACAGAGCAGCATTCTTTAAATTCATAATCTCACTATACAAAGTTAACACACCTAGAGAGGTGTTAGGATTATGCCAAATATCCTACAGATGTCTTTAAACTTTTTTCTAATTATGACAATCATTGTCAATTTTAGAAGTAACACTACTCCAATGATATTTGTTATGACACTTGGGATGGCTCCTAACTCTTGAACCCTGAACCTCCTTCAGATAATTTAAATAGGTTATAGAGCATAATCCGTTGTTCTAGATACCTATATAAATCCTTTTGTATACTCAATACATTAGTAATATTTTTTGCTAGATGGTTAACAAAAATAGTTGTCTTAACTCCTTGTGTCAATGCTATTTCAGAAGCAGTAGTGCTAGCAATTAATGAAATTAAAGCTGTTATACCAGCAATAATCAAGCCTGCTACCCTCTTGCTTCTGCTTAAAGCCTAACTCACTTCTTCCAGCCTTTTTCCAGAGAATCAAGGTTTTCTAATACCCAGGGCAGTAAGAAAAAAGCTGGTTGATAGGCCCCTGTAACAGACATGCCAGGTTTCAACACACTAACCCAATTGGAAATTATACAGTTAATGCAACTTACAATAAATACTGTAGAAGAGACAAAACCAATTTTAGCTTGACAATTAAAAGAGCCTTAAAACATGCACTAACCCTTGTTTGAAATCCAGATCCTGTTCCAACTTTATCTCTTGCTATCATAACATCATAGCAATCTACAGCTAACTTCCAAATGTGTCTCTGAAAATGTCCAGATCCAGCCTTCCAAATGTAGACTGTTATTCCCAATATTGGATTTATTTCTAGACCAGTACATGATTGAGTCCTAATAGCTGCTCACCTTTAAGAAAAATACAAAAGACATTATAATTTCTCTTTTTAATTCTCTATCCCACAAGGTCTAAAAACTTGAGGCAAGGCAGCTTGTCCCATCTGGGATATAGGCAAGAAAAGGTTAGTCAGGAACATATGTCCAATACAGCTTCCCAGTCACCCTTGTCAGGGCACTCAACAAGCTCACAGGTTGGCATCATTCTTTGTCCCAGCAACAGTATGTCTCACCAATTTTTTTAAAGTTCCATGGGCCTCTTCCACAATACCTTGTCCTTGAGGATTATACAAAATCCCCATAATAAATTGTTGACAAAAGTCTCAACTGCTCAACTACAATTGCTGATTTTTTATTGGATATTTTATTTATTTACCTTTCAATGTTACCCTCTCTCCCATTCCCCCCAAACTCCCTTATCCCATCCCCCTTCCTCCTACTTCTATGAGGGTGTGCCCCCACCATCCACTCATTCCCACCTCCCTGTTCTTTAATTCCCCAACACTAGGGAATCCAAACATTCAGAGACCAAGGCCCTCCTCTTCCACTGATGCCTAACAAGGCGATCCTCAACTACCTATACAGGTGGAGCCATGAGTCCTTCCCTTTGTGTTCCCAGGCTGGAGGTTTAGACCCTGGCAGCTCTGGTTGAGTATTTTGATACTCCTTCTAAGAAGGACCAAAGCACCCGCAGTTTGGTCTTCCTTTGTCTTCTTGAGCTTCATGTGGTCTATGTGTTGTATCTTAGGTATTGTAAGCCTTTGGTCTAATATCCACTTTTCAGTGAGTGCATACCATGAGTGTTCTTTTGTGATTGGATTACCTCACTCAGGATGATACTTTCTAGTTCCATCCATTTGCCTAAGAATTTCATGAACTCATTGTTTTTAATAGCTGAATAGTACTCCATTGTGTAAATGTACCACATTTTCTGTATTCATTCCTCTGTTGAAGGACATCTGGGTTCTTTCCAGCTTCTGGCTATTATAAATAAGGCTGCTATGAACATAGTGGACCATGTGTCCCTGTTCAATGTTGGAAAATCTTTTGGATATATGCCCAGGAGTGGTATAGCTGGGTCCTCAGGTAACACTATGTTCAATTTTCTGAGGAACAGCCATACTGCTTTCCATAGTGGTTGTACCAGCTTACAATCTCACCAACAATGGAGGAGTGTTCCTCTTTCTCCACATCCTCACCAGCATCTGCTATCACCTGAGTTTTTTATCTTAGCCATTCTGACTGGTGTGAGGTGGAATCTCAGTGTTGTTTTGATTTGCATTTCCCTGATGACTAAGGATGTTGAACAGTTGAGAATTCTTTGTTTAGCTTTGTACCCCATTTTTTAATCCTCTGGGTTTTGTGGGATTGGGTGCAGAGCTGAAGCCCAAGATCTGCTCAGTGCTCAGGCACAGACCGGAAGGAACCAGTGCCCTTGGACAGGAGTGAATTCCTGGGTCCCAGACTGTCCCAGTCCTCTCTCTCTCAGATTATACCTAAAGTCCACTCATCAAATCCAAGGTTACTTAGCTTTGATTCTTTGCCATTTTCAAATAGTTTAACTGTTCTGTATTTTATCTTATGTCTGTGGCTAAATGCGGATTTTTAATATGAATATGTGTAGTTACTGTGGGACTCTCTGCAGAAAAGCCGGCATGTGTGTGTTCTGTTTTATTGCTTCAGCTCCTCTGTTGTACTCAGTTGACTATTTTTGTGAGTGTATTTTTGGACTACATTCTGTTCCATTGATCCGTTAGTCTGTTCCCCCAGTACTGTACTATCTTGATTACCGTAGATAGACAGCACATCTTGGAGCCAGATGGTTTTACTCCTTCACTTTGTTCTTCTCCTTTAATGTTGTGTTGGCTATTATGTTTTCTTTTCTCGTGTACAGCTATAGAATCATTTTTGCAAGTGAGTTGCTGGGCTTTCAGCTGGAATTACAGTGACCCTGGATCAAACTAGGAAGAGCTGGTGTCTTGACAATACTGAATCTTCATATCCATAAGTATGAGGCATCTTCATTTATTTGTCTAACTCTTGGATTTCTTTCATCAGAGTCTTGTAGTTTTCCTCAGATGATGATGATGATGATGATGATGTGTGTGTGTGTGTGTGTGTGTGTGTGTGTGTGTGTGTGTTCAGGAATCTGCAGAAGCTGGAGGTCTTGAATCCCCCTGGAACTGGAGTTGCAGACAGTTGCGGAGCTACTTACTCCGTGTACCAGGAGCCATGATCAGAAGGCACTCTCAACTGGTAAGCCATCTCTCTGGCACTACTGTCTGTCTGTCTGTCTCTTGAGACAGGCCTTGCTGCCCAGGTGACCTGGAGCCTATGATCCTACTGCCTCAGTTTCCAGAATGCTGGGATTAAAGGCATGCACCACTGTATCTGGTCTCCTTTTATGATTTCAATATTTCATGATTGCAGTGTCTTTCTTTGATTAGGAGATCAGTTACACTTAAAAAAAATGTTAGTGGTTGCCCTAAAGTTTAGTATGTACAACTAATCCAAGTTCACTTTCGAGTGATTCTATGTCACTCCACATCTAGTATTCCATAGTTAATGAAGAACTTTGACTTTCTCCCTCCTCCCTAATGTCATGGCTCTCAGTCATTTAACTCATCTGTAAGCATACAAACAGGGGCTCTACATACATATCAACATACATTTGTGTAGCAACACATGTAGATGAGAATTCATAAGTAATTATATTTCTGCTCTTACGACTTTGAACATCCTGCTAGACCAATAAAGGTCAAGAAATTCAGAGTTGTTGTTTTTTTATAGTCACCAATCCTTCCCTAATGCTTTCCCTTTCATTTTGCAAACCGTGTTTCTGACCTATATGGTTCTCTCTCTCTCTCTCTCTCTCCCTCCCTCTCTCTCTCTCCCTCTCTCTCCCTTTTCCTCTCTCTCTCCCTCCCTCTCCCCTATTCATGTTCTGTGAAAAGCAGGCTCAGGCAACTGACCCCCTCAGTTTTCTTTGCCTGAGAATTTTTAAGTTTGTTTTCACTTTTCAAGGATACTTTTAGTTAATGTTTTCTCTGCTTAAAACTCTAAGTACTTCAGTTTCCTCTCCTCTTGCTCAGTGAGGTCTTTATCTTTCCTCCTGCAGAGGTGAAGGTGTTTTTATTCTTGCCTTCTGGCTTACTGCAGTAGTTTCCTGTAGTTTTGATTTCCTTTGTCAGCCTATATACAGAATTATTTATTCCTATCTGCCTCTCTTCTCTACACCCCTATTTGCTCTGCTTTGGATTCTCTGAGCTTCTTGGAAATTCTGTCACTACTGCTTCAAATATCTCTGCTTCCTCTTTCTTCTCTTCTGTTGTTCTCCTATCCCCTGCAGCTTGTTACAGCTTGTAGGGTTGATTACTAGCTCTTGGAGACTCTTCCCCAGCTGTGTCTACAAATACTGAAAAGCCCATCAAAGATTGTCATTTCTGCTAGACTATCGTTTCCAGTTTTTGTGAGCCCTTAAGGCTGTGATCGTGATTTCTGACTCTCCAGGTTAACTTGCCATGTGTTCTTGCTCGATGCCTATTTCATGCAGCAGAGCACCCAGCTGTTGATGTGGTTGCTCTAAACCCCCACCAACCTCTCTGCTGTGGCTCCTGATGCGTGAGCTGCCTCTTCACACTGCTCGCTCTCTGTATGCCTTGTGCTTTTTCATCTCTAGACATGCTGTACTAAGTACAGGTAGAATACAGGCCTGACTTTCAGTAGCGTAGAACTGAGGAGTCGGGGAGCCTTCTGTATCTCTGTGACTAGCACTTTGTCTTAGTGTAACTATGCCCTTGGATTGTGGATGTTACAAGTGACCCTTGTTTTTTAGGTCTTCTTTTAAAACAAGGCAGATAGAATGATCAAGAGTTGGATGTTCCCTTTTCCCCCTAGCGCGGCTGACTTAGCAGGTCTGCGTGGAGCCGCGGTTGTGGGTCTCTGTTCCACAGGATGGGTTCGTGAAAGTTGTCAAGAATAAGGCCTACTTTAAAAGATATCAAGTGAGATTTAGAAGGCGATGAGAGGGTAAAACTGACTACTATGCACGGAAACGATTGGTGATCCAGGACAAGAATAAGTACAACACACCCAAGTATAGGATGAGAGTTCACGTAACTAACAGAGATCTCATCTGCCAGATTGCATATGCCCGTATAGAAGGGGATGTGATCGTCTGCGCAGCATATGCACATGAACTTCCAAAATACGGTGTGAAAGTTGGCCTGACAAATCATGCTGCAGCCTATTGCACTGGCCTGCTGTTGGCTCGCAGGCTTCTGAATAGGTTTGGCATGGACAAGATCTATGAAGGCCAGGTGGAGGTGAATGGAAACGAATACAATGTGGAAAGCATTGACGGTCAGCCTGGTGCCTTCACTTGCTATTTGGATGCAGGTCTTGCCCGAACTACAACTGGCAATAAAGTTTTCGGGGCCCTGAAGGGAGCTGTGGATGGAGGCTTGTCTATCCCTCATAGTGCCAAAGGATTCCCTGGTTATGACTCTGAAAGCAAGGAGTTCCATGCAGAGGTACATCGGAAACACATCATGGGTCAGAATGTGGCAGACGACATGTGCTACCTCACGGAGGAAGATGAAGATGCAGATAAGAAACAGTTCTCGAAGTACATCAAGAACAACATAACTCCAGACATGATGGAGGAGATGTATAAGAAAGCTCATGCTGCTGTCACAGAGAATCCAGTCTATGGGAAGAAGCCCAAGAGAGAAGTGAAGAAGAAGAGGTGGAATCGTCCTAAAATGTCTCTTGCCCAGAAGAGAGATGGGGTTGCTCAAAAGAAGGCAAGCTTCCTCAGAGCTCAGGAACAGGCTGCTGATGAAAGCTAAATCAATTTTCTATGAAGATTTTTTTCATAAAGACAATAAACAGATTGATCAAGCAAAAAAAAAAAAAAGAGTTGGATGTTCCTTCCTCATATATAGAAAGCTATATCTAGCTTCAGTTGGATATTTTCCTTCACCCACGCTAACTAGGCTCTGATAAAGCATCAACATGCCCCAGTAGCTAGTTTCTCCTCAAGGTGGACATTGTCAAAGAACGGAATGGGCTGGTATTTTTAAAAATGACTCCTTCCAGAGACTAAAGTAGCAAGTGCAGGCCCAACAAGGGTCTGCCCTGCTTCTCTGCATTTATAGTATAGGTTCCAGCTTACTGTTTCTGTGGGACTCCTGGGTGTGGGGACCAGTGGGTCTCTGTTACTGTTTCTGTGGGACTCCTGA
>NW_021604678.1:4344950-4350420 GCF_004785775.1 Grammomys surdaster
GTGGGTCTCTGTTATTGTTTCTGTGGGACTCCTGAGTGTGGGGACCAATATATCCTGATTCCTGTTCCTTCTCTTGGGCTCTTTTCCATCTGTTGGTTTTCCTTGTCCGACTTTCATGTGACGGCTTTTGTTTTATGTATGGTTATGTTTGGTTGTTATCTCTTAGAAGCCTGTTCTTTTCTAATGAGAGACAGAAGGGGAATAGATCTGGAGGGGAGGTGGGGAGGAACTGAGAGGAGCAGAGGGAGGGGAAACTGTAATCGGGGACTTGTTCTATATGAAAAGATTCTATTTTCAGTAAAGGGAAAAAATGGCCTCCTTCTTCCTCCCTCTACTTACAAGTATGAGGGAAATTTTCTGTGACGTTGTAGCAGGGAAACCTAGTTCAAGCTCCTGGAGTTAAAAGTCACAAAAGCATCAGGGTGACTTGTGACTAAGTCACTTGGGAGTGTCAGCTCCCACATAGGTGCCCCTCTATCTCACAGAATCTCATCATCCCGGTTTTCCTGCATCAGCACTGTGACCTGTAGAGGACCATCAGGAAACATGTATCAGTGCTCTTAGGAACTCCAACCATACACTTATATTCATTGCTACTACATAAATGTAATTTTGCTACTGAGTGGTGTCTCAGCTCCTAAGACCATTGGAAATATGTGTTCTGTGATGGTCACAACCCAGGCGTTGGAACCGCTGCTGCAGAGGCTTCTGTTCTACACGCCGCAGCTCCTGCAGAGGCTTCTGATCTACACGCCACAGCTCCTGCAGAGGCTTCTGGTCTACACGCCGCAGCTCCTGCAGAGGCTTCTGGTCTACACGCCGCAGCTCCTGCAGAGGCTTCTGGTCTACACGCCGCAGCTCCTGCATCTTCCAGTATCTTCCCAATGTTTAGCAGCAGTTTGCTCTGTGATCCTATTTCTCTCATGGGTCTATGAATTGTTGGATCTCGAGTCTGTTCAGCTTTTCACTTTGAAACTTCATATTTGCCTACACCCCAAGTATGTTCCCATGCTTCTGAGCATGGTATACCCAGAGCAGCTCAGTCTACCATTGGTACCCACCAGTCCTTACTTCCCTACTGCGTTGCCTTCCACTCTGGGAATCTCTATGGGGAAGATGAATCATCTGAAGTTGCATGACCATCCTGGCCCTGTCTTTCGTGACCAACTCTGCTGCCGTTAATCATGATTCTGTGTGGGGTTCTCTGCATGTTCCATCTATCACAGGTCTTTCCCTACCAATTATTAGGTTGATAGGATAGTTATTACTCAGACATTAGTGGTTTTGAAAGACTGAGCCTATTCGAAATTTTGGTGTATTATTTGTATTTTGTGGAAACTGTAGGGATAATCTCCAAAGGAGGCTCAAATAATGATGCATCCAGACACCTGAATGTGTGTTTGAGACTTATGGGGAGATGTGGAGACAGAAGATGCTAGACCATGACTATCTCTAAAGCCACTTGCCCCTTAGATACCTTAGGCTTTGCATGCTGCCTGTTTCATTTGGGTCCTGTTCTGTCTCTCCCTCGAGGAACCCAAATTTGGCTCAACTATATCAGAACCTAGTTCTATGACATCTCTTCTGTTTAATAATGGATGTCAAACACCCCGTGGCATTTTTTATCTTCAGGATGTTTTCCTCAGGTGTCTCTTCTGCAGCTTATCATACACTACAGCGCTCGTATACTGAGCACTCATGGTGTCCCAGACACTGCTCAAGAGCCTGGGGACTGAACAGCAAACAAGAGAGCAACATTTGGGGGAACATTTGGTCTTTCTCTTTAGAGCTTCTCAGCTTGGATCTGGGATGCAAGAGGGGTTTCCTCTGCCCACTACCGCCTGAGCTTCTCTTCTCGTTTCTTTGGGCTTCCATGATTCTATCCGTGCAGAAAATCTGTTTTTGGTTACCTCTCCTGTCTGTTTGTCCCGTTGTCTCCACAGCTTGCTCTTTTGTGTCCCCTGCCAGTCAGCTTACTCTTGCTGCCTTCTCTGAGTGGGGCCTTTCCACGTTAATGTCACAGTGCTTTCTCAGTCCTATAATGCTCTCCAGCTCGTCACTCAGCAGACTTTTGTCAGATGGAGATCGCTCATCCTCCCAGAGTCTCTCCTCACTTCACCATCTTGCTTTGATTTAATCTTTCTGAACATTCCTATGAGTGTAACTACATTTTCTCCTTAGCCTCATGTCCCCGTGAGGCAGGCAGGCTGTCTTTGGTTTCGAGCCCTGCATTCAGACTCTCCTCCCTCCACCTACCCCATGTCATAGCATCTTCTCCAGCTCCACAAAGTCACAGAGAATAATAAAGTGGCTTCGTCTCTTTTTTTCCCCTGCACCCAGATCCATTTGTCAAAGATGAAAATTCTGAACATTTCAGCTCCAAAGATGTAATAAAAATCAACCAGAGTGTATCCTGTGTCTTACTGTTCCTTTCTGTTTAAAGTGGACGGAAGAGGTTAAACTTCCTTTCCTACTGCTATTCAGCATTCAATCTTTCAAAGGAGACACTTCAAGTGCTGTAGAAAAAGAACTGAGTTCTCCAGGTGCAGGACAGTGGTGATTCAGCGCCTCAGTACTAAAGCTTCCCTCTTAGTGGTTCGAAATTTGAGCAGAAGTCAGTGTGCCAGACAATTCAACAGCTTGTCTTGACTTTAAGACAGTTCCAAGTCAAAATGTCATTTGTCTCTCTCTCTCTCTGTGTAAGAGGTATTTTCCTACTGGAGCTTTGGGAGAATTTGTGTGTGTGTGTGTGTGTGTGTGTGTGTGCATGGGCGCGCACATGTATGATGTGTGTATGTGTGTGTGCATGGAGTGTGTGTGCATGATGTGTGTATGCATAGTGTGTGTGCACATGGTGTGTGTATATGTATGCATGCATGATGTGTGTGTGTGCATGGTGTACGTGAGTGCATGATGTGTGTGTGTATGCATGGTGTGTGTGTATGCAAGGTGTGTGTGTGTGTGTATCAACAGCATTAGTACTCACTTTTCTCACATTGATCACCCATTTCTGTGTGCAAGAAATTCCCCTGGAACAATGAGAAAGCGTTTTCCCCCATACCATGGGAGGCAGCCTTCAACAGGAATCAGAAGGGGGGCCCTGCAGTCTGTGAGGCGCTGTGTTGCTGTCACACACAACTGTGATCACTGTGTCACTGTTGATACTGTGTCACTGTTGGTATCAGTAAGAGCATCTTGGTGTGTCATGATTTACCTCAGTTGCCAATGATGACCTCCTTTGTTAATTCTGTACTTACATTTGCTTGTTACACAGATATTTCTGATTCATTCAAAAATTTTGCCATGCAGGTGAAGGTACTTAGACTCTAGACCTGAGTCATGAATTTCCTAACTCTCCACTGCTTTGATTAACCAAGTCAAAAGAATAAGTGATTGTTTCTACTAAGCTATTCTTTTTCAATAAATACTTTCCAGACTAAAAAGGGATTAATATTCTAGTCCAGCTTGGGTATTTTCTTGAAATGCAAAATCCTTCCAGGCAGGTGTTAGCTCCAAATCTTCAGGCTAAGATTTTTAACAACATTCACAAGAAGCTTTATTTCTACCTCAATTATTCTCTAAGAAGTTAGATATGGAAGGGTGAGGTGGCTCAGCTGGTAAAGACCCTTATTGGTAAGCCTGGTTTCGATCCATAGTACCTGTAGAATAGAAGGAGAAAAATGGCTCCCGAAAGCTAACCACTGGTCACCATAAAGAGGAGAACAAAGAGAGATCAATGTCAATCACATTTAGGTTTGAGACTGCTTCTTTTTTCAGGCCGTTATTATGTGGATGAGTGGCAGAGGGTACAGAGTGAACCAACCAACCAGAGGCTGAACTGTGCTTGGATGTTGGTACTACTCTACTTATAAAGCTGCAACACAAGTGTCAGTGGCTGGCTGCTGTTCCCAGGTGCTTGGAGCCCAGAGTGACAGAGCCGTGTTCTAAATATTCAGCCCTCAGTTTCTGGCTGTCCAGGCTCAGGCTGTATCTCGGGGTCTACCTACCTTTGCTCTGCTGCCTGAAGGTTCCTGTTTCTCTCTCTGTGGCTTATTGTGATGTTTTGTATGTGCTCGGCCTGGGGAGTGGTGCTACTTGGAGGTGTGGCCTTGGAGTAGGTGTGTCACTGTGGCTGTGGGCTTTAAGACCCTAGTCCTAGTTTCCTGAAAGGAAGTCAGTCTTCCACTAGCAGCCTTCGGATGAAGATGTAGAACTCTCAGCTCTGCCTGCACCATGCCTGCCTGGATTCTGCCATGTTCCTGCCTTGATGATACTAGACTGAACCTCTGAACCTGTAAGCCAGCCCCAATTAAATGTCATCTTTTATAAAACTTGCCTTGGTCAAGGTGCCTGTTCACAGCAGTAAAACCCTCTCTAAACCCTATTTATTGCTTGCCTAACTAAATATTCTTTTGTCTCATCAAAGGAGCCAGGCTTTCTACTTTCTCTGGTCAATGTTTGACTTTTGCCTTGCAGTAGACAGCTCTGGGAGAGAATGCAGGGTTTTTCACTGGCCCCTAGCATGGCTGACCACCCCTACAGGTATATGCACCAAAAGGCAGGTGTGGTCTCATATCCTGTTCCCAACTTGTTCTCACGAGCTTCAAGTGGGGACCCATAGGAAGGAGTTAGGAGTAAGGCCACACGCTGCCTCTTGCTGGAAAAACGTCTCACAGGCACAAAATCTTATCTACTGGCTGTGCGAGCTCCTGGTCCTCCATCCCAAACTCTGTATGCACTAGCAGTTACTTTAGTGCTCGTTTGCTCCACACTTTCTAAAGAATCAAGCTAAGACCAAGCCAGGAGGAGCATCATAGAGAAGTTGTTTGTAGAAAGGCACGTCTGAGAAGCAGACGAACCGGCTCTCTGTAACGCAGACTGATCTCTTCTCACCACTTCTTAGTCTGTCCAAGAAATGATTCAGGAGGTTAACGTCCTTCGAGACAGCTAGTTTTTGTTAATACTAAATGACTCTGGGCTCCCTTCTAGAATGGAAAGGATGTGATTATGCATGTATTTGTGAACTTCAAGAATATTTCCTCTCTTCAGCTTGAAGCCACATTATTGAGGAGAGACCCTTTGTCAGTTGACAGTTGAAGTGAAAATATTGTCTCTAAAAATGAGTTTGTTGATAGCTGTTCCAATACCCTGAATGAATATTTAGATTAGCCACCTGCAGGCTGTCATGTCAGAGCTCCTGAGAGCTCTTCCTTCTGATATAACATTTTCCCTTCTTATTCTGCTATGTTGCACCAAATGTGTCGAGGGAGGATTAGGTTTAGCTGTCTGGGATTTTGTTTGACACAATTTACACAGGAAAACTGAAGAAGCTAATCCTTGTCTGAGTAAGCCTGGGCACAAGCATAGGCCATTTTCTCTCTTCTCTTCTCTTCTCTTCTCTTCTCTTCTCTTCTCTTCTCTTCTCTTCTCTTCTCTTCTCTTCTCTTCTCTTCTCTCCTCTCCTCTCCTC
>NW_021604678.1:4350820-4366859 GCF_004785775.1 Grammomys surdaster
CCCTTCCCCTCTCCTCTCCTCTCCTCTTCTTCTTCCTCCTCCCCTTCTTTCTGCTTCTGTTTCTTCCTCCTCTTCTAAATTCATACAAAAATGTCCCCAAACAAGGCAAAGCCCTCAACCAAGAGGCCGTGTTATAATACACTTAGTAGCATCAGGAGTAGACACTCTCAGAGCATGCCCTTTAGCTGTCATGTGATCACTGAAGCCGATCTACAAGTGCCACCAGCTGCCACATGACCCTTCCACATCCCGGAGGTATTCTGAAGGTCAGAGGGCAGACCCACAGTAAGACTAAGTGAGGACATTAAATAAAATAACAGATGGGAAACCAAAAACCAAACTGTATAAATTTGTAAACCGCCTGAAGCACAGACAGAACTCTCTTCGGGTTGGTCTTGGGTTAGTGGCTTGCTTAATCAGCCTGCATGGTGACGCAGCTGCAGCTGCAGAGTGTGAGACATGATACCAGATGAAAGCGTCTGTCTGTCCATTTTCTCCTTGAAATTCTGTTTCCACAGTGACAAATGATGATGACGATGATAGCTCCCTTCCAAAGTGTACATGTACGTTACTTGGTGAAATGACCAAGGAGGTGAGAGTGAAGTATCTGTGTTTTTAATGCATGTGCAGCACTAGAGTGTAGCTATTCCACTTAGAAAACTTTAAGTTCTACACGATTATTTGTATGAGTTTTTACTTAGGACCAAATCTTATTTCATAGCCCTCATAAGACTTGAACTCATGGCCCTCCTGATTCAGCTTGCCTAGTTCTAGGATTATAAACATGTACCACCACACCCAGATTTCATTTCTACTTTTCTCTTTAAAGCATAACTTTTCCTTAAAAAATATTTACTTTTAATTATATGTATACGTAAGCAGTTGGATGTGGGGAAAAAAAGGGGCCGCAGTGGTGGGGACCTGGAGGCTTTCCATGCTGCGGGTCCCACATACAGGAGAAAGTCTAAGGTTCCAGAGGCTGGGTGGTTTGGCGATGGCAGGCCCCAATAACTCGAGGAAGTCCTTGGTTCCAGAAGGGTTTATTTTCATGGAGGATGGTAGATGCCTCTGGATGTACCCCCCTGAAACTCAGGGCAGACCTGAGTTAAATAGGGAGGGAGAAAGGGGAAGGTTCTGTGAAGAATTCTTAATTTGCTCCCCTCTCTGGCCTTCATTAGTATGTAAATCCCTAGGGCCTGAGGCCTGTAGTCATTCTACCTGTGCACTTTGGGAGGGGCTGTAATGGCCTACGTGACTGAACAATGTAGGTCTATGGAGACAAGACTGCATGTCAGGACTCTGGGTTCTGGGGACGTGGCCAAACATCTGGTGTTTCTCCCTTGGAGTCTCGGGGTTCCAGGCCCATGCCCAGCCATGAACTAAGATACCCTACGCAGTCCCACAGTTGGACACATAGGTGTTCCAGTAGAGGCCAGAGACATGGGATCCCCCTGGATCTAGAGTTACAGATGATTGTGAGGCATCCAGCTTGGGTGCTGGGAACTGGACTTGTTTCCTCTGCAAGAGCAGTACACAGTCTTAACTGCTGAGCCCCTACATTCCATTTCTTAGAAACCATCCCAAAATGACTAAGAGCCACTTAAACTACTGATGTCCAGATGCATTTTCATAGCTGAAAGCATTGGAGGTCCCAAGAACCTTTTCTGTCTAGGAATGCATTTCTCTTCCTTCTTGGCACTGCATGCTTTCCTCAGTGTGGACTGCTCTCTACAGCATCCTTGCTACTGGAACCCAGATCCTGGGTCCTGACAGCCCTAATCAGCTAGCCTTGAGCACGTCAATATGCCAATTAAAAAGACAAGCAATAGTGAGAAGCAGAAGAGGAAGATTTACTCAATGTGACCACACTGGGACGAGGTCTAGGAATGGCCCACTTTGGGTGCCAGATTATAAGAGGGAAATTGGAGGACCCCCTTGGTCAGGGGTCTTGGCATGGTACTTTAAATAGAGTACAAGAGAGTGACAACTGAGAAGTCCTGGTCAAGGTATGGTCATGCCTTTTTCTTCAGCCACTAGACTATTGAGATGGTAACTAAAAGCTCCCTAAGGAACTAGAGTTTCTTCAGCAGTCTCGTCCTGGGAAAGGGAGAGAGTTGAAGTCTGGTGCCACCTAGGAAGAACTTGTCTCTCAGAAAGAGATCTCACAATGTGCTGTCAACCTGTAGGACAGACCAGGAGCCAGGTTCCAAGACAATGGTGTGCAGACTGGCATGTTCAGCAATAGATGTCAGCAAGCAGCAACATGACTTAGTGGCAGAATTCCTGGGAAGAAAAATTACATTAACTCATTAAGGGAATAATTATTCCTTCCATCTCTTTAGCATGGCTTTAGGTGATTTAGCCTCCTTAAAAGATTGTCTTTTGTCCGTATGATCAACAGAACCATCTGGATTAACTCTTGTTTTAAATTAATCATTCCATTCGTTTACATCTCAAATGGTAATTCACTCCCAGTTCACTCCTCCACAAACACCCATCCCACAACCTCCCCCTCCTCCTTTCCCTTTGCCCCTATGAAGGTGCTCCCCCACTCACCCTCTCCCTCCCCAGCCCTCCACCATTGCCCCTACCTGAGGCATCGAACCTCCACAGGACCAAGGGCCTCCCCTCTCATTGATGTCAGACATATAACTGGAGCCCTGGGTCCCTCCCTGTACACTCACTGGCTGGTGGTCTAGTCCCTGGGTGCACTGGGTGGTCCGGCCAGCCTATATTGTTCTTCTTATGGGGTTGCAATCCTCCTCAGCTCCTCAAGTCCTTTTGCCAGCTCCCTCACCAGGGTCCCTGAGCTCAGTCTGATGGTTGGCTTCATGCATCCACATCTGCATTGGTCAGTTGCTGGCTGAACCTCCCAAGGAGCAGTCATACCAGGTTCCTGTCGGCAAGTGCCTCTTGGCAAGGACGACAGAGTCAGGTTCGGTGTCTGCAGACAGGATGGATCCCCAGATGGGACAGTCCTCGGATGGCCCTTCCTTCAGTCTCTGCTTCATCTTTTGGTCCCGTTCTTCCTTTGGACAGGAACATTTCTGGGTTAAAAACTTTGAGATGGGTGTGTGGTCCCACCCTCTACTTGGGGCCTATCTACTGGAGGTGAGCTCTACAAGTTCTATCTCCCCTTCTCTGCTAAAATCATCCCCATTGGGTTCTGGGACACTCCAGTGGCTATCCCCAGTTCCTCGGGGGGGGGGGGGGGGGGGGGGCGGGGGGGTGTTCAATTTCCTAGCCCTCTGTCCCTCTAGTACCTCATTTCCTTCCCCCTCTCCCTTCCAAGTCCCCCCTCCCTCCACCTCCCATGATCATCTTGTTCCCCTTCAATGCAGGACTGAAGCATCCATACCCTGGTCTTCCTTACTCCTAATCTCCATGTGTCTGTGGTTATACCAGGAGCATTGTGAGTTTTTGGGCTAATATCCACTTATCAGTGAGCACATACCATGTGTGTTCTTTTGTGTCTGGGTTACCTCACTCAGGATGATATTTTCTAGCTCCATCCACTTACCTGCAAATTTTATGAAGTCATTGTTTTTAATAGCTGAGTAGTACTCCATTGTGTAAATGAACCACATTTTCTGTATCCATTCTTCATTTGAGGGACATCTGGGTTCTTTCTAGCTTCTGGCTATTACAAATAAGGCTGCTATGAACATAGTGAAGCATGTGTCCTTGTTATAACTCTTAATGGAGGACACAGCAATATATAACGTTCTACTCTTTGGAGTAGTTCATGTTGTCATATATTCACCCAGGACCAGAGACAGATTCCATTAGGGAAAGTCCATCCTGGAAGTCCTTTAAGGCTCCTGTAACATTGACCTATTAATTGGGGAGACTCTAATGCCACTTAGGAGATGGGCTAAAATTGGGGAACAGATATAATCCATTTCCATCATAGAAAATCAGAGATCCAGCCCCAAAGCTGACCACCAGGGGGAGTTCATGTCTGGATTGGAGTCTCAATGACACAGATACAACTTCTAGACCAGTGGTTCTCAACCTGTGTGTCTCATGCTGCAATCAGATATTTACATTATGATTCATAACAGTAGAAAAATACAGTTATAAATATCAATAAAATAATGTTATGATTGAGGGTCACCCCAATATGAGGAACTGTATTAAAGGGTCACAGCATTGGGAAGGTTGAGAGCCAGTGTTCTAGGTGAAAGTGCTCATTTAGGAGAGGAGAGAGATTAAGGAACCAAGTACCAGAGTTCACTTCTGGCCTCCAGCAAGGACTTTCCTAGGTTGGCTGCTCTCTGAGACCTTGCCTTAAGCTGTCTAAACAGTTTTCTATTTTCTGTTCTCATCAAAAGTGACACTCTAAGATGACTTCATCAGAAGCTGGGGACTCCCCACTGGCAAGGACCAAAGTGGATGGAAGTCCTTGCAGAAGTTCTATGGAGATGATGTTCCTTCTCCTGTCTACATGTGTCATCCAGAATCAAGTCTACTCTTCCATTAACTCTTTATGTATGTGTGCATGTGAGGGGCTGGGGAGTGAGCCCAGATCATGCTGGGTAAGTATCTATCACTGAGCTACACGTCCACCACCCCCATCATTAATACCCGCTTCTGTAAGTGTTTAAATTCTTTTAGTGTGGGCATCCATGGTCCTAATGTGGTCTGTCTCCAAACAGCATAAAATCATTGTTGTCCTTGGTAACAGGGATTACTGAATTTTTTTTCACATACACTGAACAGATACCCAGACACCTGGCCTTGCCTCCTTGGACAGCCTCGGTTAACCACAGGAACTAGTGAGTGGCCTAGACAAGTTGCAGAGTGCATGAGAGCTGTAGCCTGCAGTGGCTGTCATCTAGGTGGTTACCAGGCATGATGCCTACAGGAGAAAGAAGGCTCCTAGTAGATGCCCACTCTCTGGATAGTTGATGTAATTCAGCCTTGAGAATGAAAATTCACCCTCCTCTCTTGCTTGTCTTAAAGACGTGTTCCACATGTTCATGAATTTGAAACATTAAAAAGAGTGTGGGCAAACGCCCTTCTTTGCGAGAGGATGCCTCATTGTGAAGAGTTCTGAGTTGAATTCTTTTTTCTCTTTCTTTCTTTCTTTCTTTCTTTCTTTCTTTCTTTCTTTCTTTCTTTCTTTCTTTCTTTCTTTCTGTTTTGTTTTTCGAGACAGGGTTTCTCTGTGTAGCCCTGGCTGTCCTGGAACTCACTCTGTAGACCAGGCTGGCATCAAACTCAGAAATCCGCCTGCCTCTGCCTCCCAAGTGCTGGGATTAAAGGCATGTGCCACTACTGCCCAGCTCTGAGTTGAATTCTTAAGATTAGTGGGGATTACATGGGATGAAACAGAAGCCAAAGCAACTCCCACCTGCTACTTCTGTATACACTGCCCATTTCCTGTAAGACAAGTGTGACACACAGATAAGGATGGGGGCTGGGGTGATGCAATTTTTCAGAGCATGCTTCTACTCAACGGACAGACACACAGAGCCTGCTGCCATCGGGTTCTCTCTTAACCGGCTCTTAGCTGCTTTCATGCTGAAGAACGTCACAAGTAATTACCATCAAGAGATTGAAGGGAACTCTCTCTCTCTCTCTCTCTCTCTCTCTCTCTCTCTCTCTCTCTCTCTCTCTCTCTCTGTGTGTGTGTGTGTGTGTGTGTGTGTGTGTGTGTGTGAGAGAGAGAGAGAGAGAGAGAGAGAGAGAGAGAGAGAGAGAGAGATCTGTCTGCCTGTTTGCATGTGTGTCTGTTTGAGTCTGTGTGTGTGTGTTTCTGTGTATGTCTTTGTCTCTCTGTGTGTGTATATGTATGTATGTATCTGTGTCTGTGGGTCTGTCTTTCTTAGTGAACAGAACTTGACTTTGTTTATTTAATCTAAAAATTGCACATATATATTTTTCTTTTTTGTCTTCTTTTCTTTTTGAGGTTATAATCCGATTACACAATTTCTTCCCTTTCTTCCTTCCAACTCTTCCCATATACCCTATATACTTTTTGTCAGGTTCGTTCTCTCTCTCTCTCTCTCTCTCTCTCTCTCTCTCTCTCTCTCTCTCTCATTGCTATCACATGCATATATGCACAGCATATGAACTTTTAAGTTCTTCTCAGTTAAGAACTTAGAGTTTGTAATGATGGACCACTCACTTGTTTTGTATGAATGCTTGTCCAAATGAGTGGCTGGGTCCCATCGTGAGTGACTTTGGTTAATTTTAGGGCAAGTGTGAGCCCTCAGACTCCAGGTGGTGCTGAGGGGATTTCTAGACACTAAAGGCCAAGTGTTTCCAAAGAGAAACAGGAATGGAAATTACAAAATTAGAATACTCTAACATGCTCAGGCAGAGAGAGTCTTAAAACTATAAGGACAGGCACACTCTCTCTGTCTTAGCCCTTCATGCCTTTGCTGCCAGGAGAGAGGGCAGCAGGGAGAAGGCTAGGACCCAGACAGGGAGAAGGCTAGGACCCAGACCCTCAAGTCTGTGTTGGAAGTGTGTGTTGGAAGCAGAGCTGATTCATCTGAAATCCGAGCCTTTCCCCTGAGTTGTCAGCAGCTCGCTTGTGCCGCACGGCCTCCCTTCCTGTGGATGACTGTGAGGAACACTGTGCCACCTATCATAAGCAAAATATTCAGTGTGCAGGATTCCCCTCTGCAGGTAACCTGCTTCCTCTTGGATGTGCTGGCAAGCCCCTGCATGGCAAGCAAGACACAGCAGTATTTCAAAATGACATAGAACACAGTTCAGACCAGGCAAACCTCAAGTTAGACCATGTTAGAGAGTGGTGGATGCTGGGAAGTACCCATGTGGTATCGCCATTTACTTTACCAGTGAAAATGTATTTCCTTCAGTAATGACAAACTCTGAAGGTGAGGTGATTGGAAATGGGTACAGTGTTGTAACAAATCTGATACACGAGCGATCTTGTCCAGTGTTAACTAAGCTGGCTGCAGGCTAGTTTCCTTATTACCATTACAGCACTTCATATGTTAGTGAATTTCCCCTAGATTGAGAAACAAAACAAACATGCAAACCCTCTACAGCTCACTCAGAACCTGTATGTTCTTGATCTGCACACAAATTGGACAAACTCAGATCTCTGGTTTTCAAGTTCTTCACGGATTAAGAGAAGTGAGTTCAAAGGGACAGAGACAATTCAGTAGGTGGGAACGCCAGCAAAGGGAAGTGGCAGTTATCTGTGCATATGTGATATTAAGGGTCACCAAATTTGCTAAGGATGGCTGGAAGAGATGGCTCAATGGCAAACAGCACCTTCAATGTGGACTCAATGTCAACTACCCTCCAGGGACCATCCAAGCTGTCAGTACTGGATGAGGACCGCTAAACTATCTCCCTTCTGTATCAGGAGCATGGCTCTCCGTTTGACAGCACTGCTGGACTACCCAGTCTCTGTTGTGTAAGCCAGTCTGATAAATCTCTCTTAATAATATATATATTCTATAGGTTCTGCTCCTCTAGAGAATCCTGTTTAATAATTCAACTTCAGTATCTCATTACCATCTAAGAAGGTTGAGGCTTTTATGAGGGCAGAAAAGTGAACAATATCATATATATGTATATTGTATATATATGTATTATATATTACATGATTATATAATTATATTATGTGTAATATATTATATTATAATATATGTATTATAATATTATTATATAATACATATAATATACACATACATATTATTTAGTACATATATGATATAATATAATACTATATTATATATGTACAAATATATCGTGTGCATATATATGGTACATTTGTGTGTGTGAGTGTGTGTGTGTGTGTGTGTAGGGGAGCTGGTTCTCACTGCATAGCTTAGACTGGCCTTTCAGACTGACTGTTTAGTCCAGACTGGTCATGAACTTGTGACTGCCCTGCCACAAGTCTCCCAAGTGCTAGGATTACAGGGTATATGCTAACATCCCTGCCTATAAACATTTATTTTTGTAAGTTTATGTGACTGAGCATGTCAACTTTCAGTTTGCAGGAAAATCTTGGGGTCTTGACGCTGTCACATCAAAGGCCACCAAGAATGGAGGTGATCACAGCACAGGTGATCTAACAAAATGAGCTTCTGCAATCTGGAAGAACAGCACAGCTTGAAGACAGGAATGGGACCCATGTGACATGTATGAAGGGTACACCTTTAAACATGGGATGGAGTGGTCATGTTAGGTGGCCTGTTGACCCTTGCCCTAGGTGAGAACAATTTGCCCATCCATATAACCAGTTCAGCAAGAGTAGGCTGATTGATCCTGAAGGCAGGCCAAATGGCTGCATTGACTCTTTCCCCTCAGATCCTGGCTGGCTACTGATCACTGAGAGTTGGCTGGCTGTTGTCCTTCCAGCACATGAGCTTTACATGTGTAGGATAGAATAATCAGGGGAAACACACACACACGAGCACACACACGCACACACACGTGAGCACACACGCACACATACACACACACACGCAGAGTTATCTAGTGTTAGCATCATTATTTTCCACTTTATTTTAACTGCCAAAGAAATTGGCGATGACAATCTTGTTTTCAAAAGGATCAGACTTTAAATTGAATTAAATTTCTTCTGTAAATACCCAAGAAAATCACAGTTAAATAACTGCACAATCATCAAAGAAAGCATTGTTTTGCTACAAATGCACTCACTCCCTCAAGGATGAGATCTCTCTGATGACAAGATAAGAGCCGTAGCTTTTGCCCCCCAGAATCTACAAATGAATTGCATTCAATTTCATGGGTCCCAGATTAAGAGAAGCAGTTATGTCTTTTCCTGTGGTGATCAGTTTATGCTAGGAAGGCAGGGTGATGTGGGAAGAGGTTCTAAGGGTAACAGAAACTGTAAACGTACCCGCTCTCTTTAAAAAAACTTACTCTGCAAATGATTTTAGTTTGTCTCGGTAATCCTGTGCCACAGGCCACTAGCAGTTGGACTACTGTTCATGTACTTTATTAAGAACAATTGATCACTGAGAAGAAAGGGAGGGAGAGACAGAAACAGACAGAAGAATCAGATAGGAAAAGCCAGAACGGAGGACAAGCGACCCAGATGCTTTTACTGAAGACAAACGCTTACGCGACCTCAGTGGTGTAAGAAAGCCTTTGATCAGGTTGTAAGCTTTGTGTATGAAATCTTGAATTGACAACCCAAGACACAAGCTTCTAATAGAGTCCCAGAACAGACTGCTCATTTATTGTATGGTTGGGTCTTTAAAAACAACAACAACATGGGGCTGGAGAGATGGCTCAGTGGTTAAGAGCACTGACTGCTCTTCTAGAGGTCCTGAGTTCAATTCCCAGCAACCACATGGTGGCTCACAACCATCTGTAATGGGGCCCAATGCCTTCTTCTGCTGTGTCTGAAGACAGCTACAGTGTACTCATATAAATAAATAAATCTTAAAAAACAATAACCCCCCCAAACCAAAAATAACAATAACAAAAGCTTGATACTTAATTTATTTGCATTACTAAAATCACTGCAGTGACCTTATCTTTCTGAGAAGTTAAGAATTCATCATTTATTAACCAAAGTATCATTTAGTCAGTCCACAAATATTTAGGAGCATTTTCCATAGCTTTGTTTGAGCTCACAGAGTCTGCCTGTCTGCCATCATGTATCCATGTGGCAAGTTTAGTCACTTGCTGTGTGACAAAACTTGTCCTGGGGAGACACAACACACATGCCTACTTGGCCCAGATAGAAGACCCATAACAGACCAAAGAGCAACCTGATGAACCAATAAGTTTTATTGGGGTTACTTACAGGAGTAGAAATGACTGAAAGACATCTCTGTCCTCAAAGCCTACCCCAGCATGGGTGATAGCTCACAAAGCTGGGGACCTGGAGCAGCACACTCAGCCTGCAGGCAGATCAGCAGGTTAAAAAGCCCTTTCTAGGGACATCAATTGATCTAAATCTCTTTAAGGTGGCTTGGCTGTTTTCTGCTTCTTACAGCCAGCTGGTCTAGTCTGAGAGTCTTCTTTGCACCTTGCCTTGTTTGAGAGGGACTCTCAGCTTTTACTCCAGAAGGGGCTTGGTGAATCTGGTCCGTTTCAGGGACTTCCTGAAGCTATTTTGAGTTGTTTACCTTCCTGCTTAAGGAGCTTCCTGCAGGATGGAATGTCTTAATCTTGTAGCAAACTGTTACCCAGCAGTCCCCTCAGAGGGTAGCTCACCTGGGAGCACCCTTAGGATCAGTGCCCATGGGAGTAGGAACAGACAAGAGGAGAAGCTAGCCTTTGCTTAGTGTCAATGGCAGAATCAACCAACACTACAGGGGCTAGGCACAGGCAGTGGAGCACACCTTCATTTATCTAGTGCAGTTGTCATTTGTGAAGGGATGGCATCTGCACAAGACTCCCCAAGACCAAGTTCTCAGCACAAAGGAGATGAATTCACCTCAGAGGGACAAAGGACAGGGAATAAGAGACACAGACAGGGAGATGGGGACGTGAACAAGGGGAGGACAGGGGACATTTGTCCTGGAGGGACTAAGGACTGCCTCTGGATAGAGAGGACAGATGTGGCCCATAGGCAAATGTCAGTTTATAAAGGAAAAAAGGGAAATTCCATGTTAGGATGGGTTAATGAAGTTTGATTGGGCATGTTAATTACGTGAGCCAAAGTGGGCTTTTGGTCACTGGGCTTCAGTACTTGATAGCTGACCTTAGTGGTCAGCCTCAGGGGGAGGAGGAGGTGGCCAAGTAAGGACACAGGCCTTGTGGTGGCTAGCTTTAGGAATGTGATGCAATGGTTGTTAGCAAGGGCAGAGGGATTTGGGGGAGTGAGCCACAGCCTGCTGGAGGCGTGTGTGCCAAGCTTGGGCCTGCCAGGGCCCTTCAATGAATGGAGGGTCAGTAAGTACCTAGGGAGTGTGATTATCTGTCAGCGGCAGCCCTGCCCGCAACTGGGGAATGAGATGCTCTCATTCTAAGAAGGGGTTGAGGTGGCGAATGACAGTATCCCTACTGTATGCTTATAGCTTCTCCGAGAAAAATCCTCATTCAACTGGCTTAAACAAAGAAAAGTGTGAGGGACATAGCAGCTCCAGACTGGTTAGTGCAAGGTGCCACAACGCTTTCAAGGCCCTGTCCAGCTTCCTGATCTGTCAGCTGAACATGCCAGTTTTGTTCCACAGCCTCTCGTCATAGCCACAGAGGGTGGGACAGAGGTCGCTGTGAGAAACAAGAAACCATGTTGGTCCCTGTTATGTTGGGTGAAATAGTTCCTAGTGTCTCTTTCTTTTTGTTGAGATAATATATACTACACTATTTATTATTTTACCTATTTAAGATTTATCTTTCTTTTTTTCAGTGTATATTAGTACACTGTTGCTGTCTTCAGACACACCAGAAGAGGGCATCAGATCGCATTACAGATGGTTATGAGTCACCATGTGGTTTCTGGGAATTGAACTCAGGACCTCTGGAAGAGCAGGCAGTGCTCTAACCACTGAGCCATCTCTTCAGTCCCATTTTACCTATTTAAAAGTATACACTTCTATGGTTTTTTGCTCCAAATCTAAACATAGCTGGGAAGAGGGGATCTCAGTTGAGGAACTGCCTTCACCAGATGGGCTTGCAGTGTATCTGTGGGGCGTTTTGTTGACTAATGTTTGATGTGGGAGGACCCAGCCCATTCTGGGTACTGCCTCCCTGGGTAATTAAGAAAAGAGCCCAGCTCGCCATGGGAAGCAAGCCAGTAAAGAGCACACTCTGTGCTTCAGTTTCTGTCTCCAGGTTCCCGCCCTGAGCTCCTGCCTTAGCTTACGTCCATGCTAGACTGTCCATGCTCTAAGATAAAGCAAACCCTTTCCTGCCCAAGTTGCTTTTTAGTCCCTGACTACATTTCCAGAAGGCATCTGTGGCTTCCTGGGCCTAAGCCTAAGCTTTCGTGGACCACTCCTCCCCAGCGCCTCTTCCTCTCTGCCCACGTCAACCAGCATCTCCACCCTTAGGATCTCCCACAACTCCATCTCTTCTCTCCAACATCAAGGGTTTTTTTAGTTTTAAACAAATCTAGTCACTGACCGTTTCAAACAGATGTAGAACTTAGCCACTCCTAATCTCCGTTTCTGTTGCTCTCCTAGTTCAAACCGCATTCTCTGACCTAGATTACTGCCACAGTCCCTAGAAGACCTTTCCCCCTTGGTCCCCTTGGTCCCCTTGGTCCCATCACCTGCCTCCTCCACTGTCCTCTCCTGTGGTTTCCTGAAGTCTCCAGAGCCTTGTGCTGGAGTTTCCTCTTATGTACTTAGCCAAATGAGTAGCGTCTTGTTTTCTTTCCGCCCTCGCTGAAGCCACAGTATAGGTTAGACCTTCCCCAGGTGCCTACCTCATATCCTTAGTAAATCATATTGTCCCCTGCTGCGTGGTGTTTCTTGTGTTTATGACTAAGCTGATCTGTGTTTTGTCTATACTGCCTGGCATCTGTCTTTCCTCTCAGAATGTATTAGACACACAGCTGCCTTTGTTCCACAAGGGAAGTGATATTCAACTGTTGACTTCACTGGAGTCTCAGTGCTGAGGGAAGAACCTGGCATAGGGAAGACAAGTAATAAATCTGTCGGTACAGCATCTTACACAAGAGAGTGCTGAGGCTCAGCACAGGAAAATAATCTCCTCAGGGCCACATAGCTAGGAAGTAGCCAAGTTGAGTAGTTAAATGCTCTGTGATGTTTATAACATTAAAAAAACCCATTTAGCAAAAAGCCAGACAATACCAATGGCCCTGCTCCAGCCTCCCTCCCTACCACTGATTGAAGAAAGGAGTTTGAAATGAGCAGGGATCTCGTGCTGCGGTACATCAGGAGATTGTCTGCAGGCCGCTGGCAAGGACATTCAGACTGAGTGGCATTAGGAAGGAAGCTAGGGAGCCATCGCCTTGCTGGGCTTGTCCTGAGGAGCAGAGGCCAATGCCTGTAATTAAATGCAGAGCAGCTGTTCTAGGCTGGCACTACGTAGGGGAGGGCTCTGGGCCACACGGGGCGGATTTGCAGACTCTTGTTTGAAACAGTCCTGAAGGATAACAGTTTTTTTTTATAAAGATGCAGCACATGAGCATCCCGCTTGGACTTGCCCATAATCCCTGGCATCCGTCCTTCCATCTACACCAGTGTGTAAGCAAAAGTCTCATGGGACCACGGAGGACGCTCCGCGGCTTTGCATTGGGCCCGCTGTCGCTTTGTTGGGATAAGAAGGATCTGGAGTTTTGTGGCTAGGTTGGGTTTTGCATTTTCATTTCTGTAAGTAGCATCTCTTTCTCAGGAAAAGGGTGTTTTGGCTGGATGTGCTCATGCTGGCCGGCAAAGCCCACAACTGAATGTTTCTCTTGCACTTAGGAAGCCATGATGCAGGCGCTCTCTCTACATAGGGCACTGGCAGCCTCGGTGGGTGGAGCTTTGAGAACTGGAGAAGTGGATGGCAGGTAGCTAGCTCTTTGGCCAGTTGATGAGGAGGAGGCAGAGGGCTCTGAATAGAGGTTGGTTCCTACAGGCTGCAGCTACGCTTCATTGGCGCACCAGAGTCTCAGCCACGGGAGGCACAAGGTCCCGACTGCTGGCGTGGCTGTCCTAGCTATGCTGTGAGAACTGAGCAGGAGAGGCCTATGGAACAGTACTCAACAGCAAGGTATTGGCTCAGAACAGGCCTTGGAGAAGAAGCTTTGCTGGCTTGGTTGTAACAAAAGGAGGGGGGAGGGGAAGGAGGGAGAGGGAGAAAATAGGAGTGGAGGCCCCTGGGTCAAAATGCCTGTTAGCAATGTCCCCTGGCTGTTTTCACTTTCCTTTCCTTTTTTTTTTTTTTTTTTAACTGACAGGATCTCACTCTATAGCCCAGGCTGACCTCACTCTGTAGCCCAGGCTACCCTGAACTCACAACCTTCTCTCCTTCTGAGTGCAGGAATTACAGGTGTGCATTACCACACCCAGCTCAATAGCGTACTACTGAATGATTACTTTGTATGTGACTATGTGTTGGAATCCATACTTTGTTTTTTGAGACGACATCCTTGCTCTATAGTTCAGGATAGCCTTGAACTCAGCATCCTCCTGCCTCTGCCCCACTGTACCTGGGTTGTTTGTTTTCTGTGCTGATGTGGAGTATAACATCTGGTGGATAGAGACCTCCTGTGGGGACCCATGTGCCTTTTTACTAATCTAAGTTAGTACAGAATCATACACCTAAAATTATTTAAGAAATACTGGATGTTTCTTGAAATGATTCAAGTAAGCCTGACTATCAAGTTCATTGATGGAGACATATCCAGGAACTAGCTCAGACTCATGGTAACAGGATAAATGTACCTCAGACGGACATGGGTTGGCTGGCATAGTGTTGACTGTTTTACGTGGAAATCCTTCCAAAATATACCAAAAGGCCAGCCACTTCCAACAGCATTCTGCCTGTCTCAGTTCTCAAAAGTGTGCTAATGGTCTCACTTTTGTAGCCACTTGGGCTCACAACCCCCTCCCCACAGGTCCTGTGTCTGGTGACGACATGGTGTTCTTCCTCATAGGCACTATAAGATCATCGTGGTGCGCATGTGCTCCCAGTTCCCCACGCTCAGCCCTGGCACACCTGGGGAGAGAGTCTGTGCAATCCCTACTTCTTAGTGTCCATTCTCTGATACACCGTTGCCCTCCATGGCACCTGGCTGGTCAACAGCACTGCCCACATATACAGAAAGCGGCTCTATGACAAGCGTATCAGCCCTCAGCAGAACCCACTTGTCACTCTGGCGGCCGGATGAGCCAGAGAAGGAATGGTGGTCCAGAACTTATTGACTTAGTGGGAGGGAGGGGTTTATGGCTCTAAGAAACAGAGTGGAGAAGTGCAGAGAAATTGAACATTGGCCTTGCATGCTAGCTCCGAGACAAGTCTGGCAAGTTCTCTGCTTTACGATGCTCTTGTCTGTCAGACAGGAAGAACAATGTCTCCCTTGTAGAGCATACAAGTTGCACCTGGAGCACAGAAGATGATCAATAAATGGTCTAATAGTTACTGTCATCATGAAACTTTTCCCACAGGAAAAAGCAGCAATTGCTTTTCCCTCGAACAGTCTTGTCCACTCTAGACTTGGCTATCCATTCACATGTCAGAAAAAAACCAAGTCTTCAATCAAGCAATGGCAAGACAGAAGACTCACAGGACCATAAGTAGCTAAGAGTAAGACTGGCACAGAGGCCAAGCTAGGTTCATCCTGGGCCCTCCACTTGCTCTCTGTCACTGTCCTCAACAGTCTGGGTTCTTATCTGTAATAAGACAGTGTAATAAGACAGTAGGTAGCCCTTCCGTCCTCCCTGGGCCACTGGAGAGTGAAATGACTTAATACACAACCTTGTCAAGCTGCTTAGCATGAGGTAGGCCCTCTGTGGTGCTGCCTTTATTGCCAGCTTTATGGCTGCAGGTGAGTTACCTCTCCCTTCCATGCATTTCTGTCCTCATTTTAGAGCAGCGATAATCATAGCAGTTAGCTGAAAGGCCTGAGGATAACAGGAGTTAGTACTTAGCCTTTAGTGCTCTGCTCAGCGTGCAGTAAGCAACTCATAAATATCAGCTGAGCCCCTCCTTGGCAAAGCTGAGCATTGAGCAGAGATCAAGCCAGGAAGAGAAGGGTAGGAACAGTCTCTGTCACTTGGTGGTGAGCTCCCGTGTCTGTCTCATCAATCATCCAATTAAGATTGGGGGGCAGTCCTAGGTCTTGTCAACCTGTGTTGACTGCAGCAACAGGAGGGGGATAATCTGAGCTTTAGCTATGGAGTCACTTGGAGGGGATGGGCGGGGATGAGAGGGGATGGGAGGGCATGGGAGGGCATGGGAGGGTATGGAGGGCATGGGAGGACATGGGAGGGCATGGGAGTGGATGGGAGGGGATGGGTGGGGATGGGAGGGAGTGGGACAGGATGGGGGGGCGTGGGAGGGCGTAGGAGGGCATGGGAGGGCATGGGTGGGCATGGGGAGGGGTTGGGCGGGGATGAGAGGGAGTGGGAGGGGATGGGAGGGGATGGGAGGGGATGGGCGGGGATGGGCGGGG
>NW_021604678.1:4366869-4380440 GCF_004785775.1 Grammomys surdaster
GGAGGGGATGGGAGGGGATGGGAGGGGATGGGCGGGGATGGGCGGGGGATGGGAGGGCGTGGGAGGGGATGGGAGGGTGTAGGAGGGCATGGGAGGGCATGGGAGGGGATGGGAGGGCATGGGAAGGCATGGGAAGGGATGGGCGGGGATGGGAGGGCGTGGGAGGGCGTGGGAGGGGATGGGAGGGCATGGGAGGGCATGGGAGGGCATGGGAGGAGGGGAGTCCAGAAGGGATTGTCTCCTCTCTGCTGCTTTCTCCTCTCATCTTGTGTCTTGAGTGGGATAAAGCTAGAGGAGCCACATTACGTGTCAATTCCGGGCACCAATAGAAATGGGGACAGCATGGACTATGATGGACAGGCACATGTGGGTCAGGAAACCAAACAGCATGGTAAGACGCAGGTCCTACCAGAGCTGAGCATAATGCTTTAAGTCCACCCAGGCCAGCAATGAAGGCCCAGGGACAAAACAAAACAAAATCAACTGTAATGAAGAATGAAAGAT
This sequence comes from Grammomys surdaster, assembly GCF_004785775.1. NCBI lineage: Eukaryota > Metazoa > Chordata > Mammalia > Rodentia > Muridae > Grammomys > Grammomys surdaster. The sequence continues at coordinate 4,367,374 of NW_021604678.1, forward strand.
AAAGCAGGGAGTAAGGGTAGAGTTTGAGCTTCTCCAGAGATACAGTGATCATGGTGTGAGCCTGCATTCTACTCCTTACACACAATAGAAATGAAAATGTATGTCTTCAAGAAACACGGGTGTTCATAGCAACATTATTCGTAGTAACTAAACAGAGGAAAAGAACCCAAGTTATCAACTGACTGGTGTCAGAAGCCATAATAGGACAAGCTAATAATTAGCAGTTGATCATCCTGAAATGCTTGCCTCGGATTATTATCTGCGACACGTGTGCCACATCAGCAAGGCTATGTTGGACATATTTTAGGAAAGATCCTGCTATTAATATGCTTTTCCTATTATTATTAAACATATATAACAATCACTAAGCAATAGCACTCCCCTTTGGAGCAGATCTCTGCAGACCCACAAAGATGTTCTGCCTTGTAGCGTCGCTATATAGACAAATAGATGACTTCTTAAGTCTTAATGATGATCCTATAAGAATTCCTAAAATTATATCAATGATTATTAAGCTCTTTTATAGTGGGACTGCTATTAAGTCCCTTTCTGATAGTCAAAACTGCAATGAGAACTCTGCCAGTCTCCCAAGTGTCATCAGTTAACAGCACTTAGATAGTAACCAGACTCTCTCCTGCTCAGAGCACATTCCAAGGTGGTTGTAAAACAATTAACCAAGGGTCACTATAAGGGAACTCACAATTTATTATAGGTGCTAGGTCAGAAGAGAAAATATTGCTTGGGTTTATCTATACAAAACTTCACTAATTTCTTAGTTATAGTTTTAAACCTTCAGTGAACCTGTGGAGCTAGACAGGTGATGGATGTTTAGCCAGATAATTACTACTAATGGATATGCTTGTAAACATTCTCGATTGTAAACTTCTATTTCAATTTATGATTTGAATTTTGGTGTGAACTTGTGATGAACTTTGTAACATGTGATCAGGTACTCTGAATGATGTATAAGACAAAGGGATGTTCATTAGCAACTCACTTTCTCTTCCTCAATTCACTTCTCTTCACCTCACTTCTTTTCACCTCTCTCTCTCTCTCTCTCTCTCTCTCTCTCTCTCTCTCTTCTCCCTTCTTCCCTGCTTAGAATCTCTCCACTTAGAATTTTTTCTTTGTTAGAATTTTTTCCTTTTCCCCCCACTTAGGACCTTCCCGCTTTGTCTTTTAGATAGCTTTCATAGGAAACTCTTTACACTTAGTAATAAACTATACTAACTTTTCTAAGTGTCTTCTTCCTGCGACCTCAAACTAACAGACCTAAGTTAGAGCCTGGCAGCGCCTGCAGACAGATCAAAGGCATTGCTTAATTCTCTGCTGTCCTGGGCTGAGCTGCCTCAAGAAGAACCGACCGGAGGAGAAGAAAGATCACCTTCTCCTCCCACCAAGCTGGGGATGGCTCCCAGCAGCCTGGGACATGTACAGCATTATATACCCACAATGAAATACTATTCATAAATAAAAAGAATCAAGCTAGAATACACGTGACAGCATGGGTGAACCTTGAGACCACTGCTGAGTGACAGCAGTCAATCACAAAGGAGCACACTGTGTGACTTCATTACATCATCTGTCTAAAGCAGTACAGGAGAAAAGGCTCAGTGGGCAAAACTGCTTGCTGTGCAAGACAGATGACCTGAGTTTAATTCCTGGGACCCACGGCAGAAGGTGAGAGCTGGCTCCCTAAAGTTACCCTCTGACCTCCACATGTGTGGCATGGCACATAAACAACTCCATCTTTCCGCACACACAAATGCATATTAACAAATACAAATCCATAAGCTGTCCAAGGCGGTCATATTTATAAAGACGGAAAATAGGGCCAAGGAGTGGGAAGGGGGGCAGCTAAGGAGCTGCTGGGGACAGGAGGTGGTGTGGAGAGCTTCTTGAGAAATATTGACATTTCTTAAGGTCATTGTATTGTATTATACAATGTAGAAGAGGGGCTCTGTGAATTATAACTCAAAAAAAGCCCCTTTAAGAGGAAATGACCTGATCATGGGGAAATTAAAATAAAAACCAAAAGGAGCTGGCGCCTCACGTTAGTTAAGAGTGACTTAGAGAAAAGATGAAAGGTGCGTGTTGGCCTTTCCCTCTTCCTCCTCCTGCCCCTCCTCCTGATGCTCCTCCTCCCGTTCTTCCTCCTCCTCCTCTTCCTGTTCCTCATGCCCCTCTTCTTCCTCCTCTTCTCCCTCCTCCTCCTCCTTTGTAAAAGAGTTTCACCATTGTGGAAAACAATATGAAAGAATTTTAAAAGTTAAAAAAGAGAATTACCGTACAATCCAGCAGGCTTATGATTTGATATATATCCAAAGGAAATGAAATGTTTGCTAAAGAGGCATCTGCACTCCCGTGTTTATTCAAGCCCTATTTATAGTAGCCAAGATACTGAATGAATGTCCACCAGTGGAGGCATAGCCAAAGACAATATGCTATGTGAGCGCATGATAGACAGTATTCCTCAGCCTTAGTGAAGAAGGCCATCCTGTCCTACGCCATGAACTTGAAGGCTACAGCACCTGGTGTAGACAGCAGGTACAGAAGACAAATACTGCAGCATCTTGTATATCTGTCGAACCTCAAAAAGTGAAACTCAAAGAAGCAGGGAGCAAATGGGGTCACCAGGTGCTGGGAGACGTTAAGGAGGGCAAGAAGTATCGGAACACACACACACGCACACGCATGCACACTTACACACACTCATGCACACTCATGCACACTTACACACACTCATGCACACTCACACACGTGCATGCACACTTACATACACACATGCACACACATGCACACACTCACACACTCACACACACATACTTCTATCACATAGAAGAACTCAATTAAAGAGGTCTGTTGTATAATATGGTGATATATGTGTCAACAATGTATCGTAAATTACTGATAGTTGGTTTTTAGTTTCTACCACAAAAACTATGTATGGAGGGAATGTATAGTGACTTAGCCCAGTTTAGTCATTCTACAATGTGCATACATTTTCAACATGTGTCATATATACACTTTTGCTATTTAAAAAAAATTAGTAGAAGAAAAATAAAGAAAACCAAATGCGCAAAGCTCATTTGCCATGAAGATGCCTCTTGAAGAATGGCGAGGAGGAAACAGGTCAGTGGGAGACAGCAGTACTGCACAGTAACAGGATATTTAAAGGGCAGGTTTTTAATTCACTCTCCTGTCTGAACATCCTCATTTCTCCTGCCTGAAGCTGGAAGGAAGTCTCCCTGTAATCACTCCCTCCCACAGAGACCACTTCCCTTTTATGGACTTATGTCAAAATAATGGCCTACTGTCAGCCTCACAGCATTTACCTTGAGATGGGCATCCCCGAGGAGCAGCGTCTTGTCTGCCATGGATGCTGAAGAGCTATTCTTGGGTTGCTGCTGAACAACTGTGCTGTTATTTTTTGTCCAACTTAGCCTGTCTAGCAACTCAGTGACTATTTCCGAGGGCTGGAGCCAAGTCTTTTATCGGAACGGGCAATCTGAAACAGCCTTAAATGTGGTAGATCTTAAAAGCTGATAAAAATTTTTATGTGTATTGCTGTTCTGTTAACGCCATTCAGGAAACAGAGTCAGTCTAGATGTCCACCGGCAGATGGACAGGGGTGTGATGCATGCACGCACACCGTGGGATTCCATGAAGCTACAGAGCAGGGTGAGCTCAGGGCACTCACAGGAAAATCATCAAACATCAACATAGCCAAACTTAGGAAGACGGTTGTCATATGTTTTACTTTGTATGTAGACCCTAGATTTAAAATAATGTATGAGTACAGATGTGTATGCAATTACACACACGCCACTCATAAAACTAGAAAAGGGATGGTTAGGAGAGGGAGATTTTCAGGGATGAAGGGGAAGGAGTGGGAAAGAGAGGGCATTCAGTAAGAAAGCAGAGGAGACTAACAGGAAAAGCGGGGGCCAGCTGGAGCAAGGCAGGGCAGAAGAGAAGACAGTGAGGACGGGGAACAACTGAGAGTTAAGTAGAATGACACAAATGGATGAAGATGTTATAATGAAACCTACCACTTTGTAGCCTAACCTAAAAAAGTGAACGAAAAACAAAACACCCAAAAAACCAAACACTAACAACATCCATTTGGGAGACACCCATGGTGAGTGACATCCAGGCAGCCATGGTGAGTGAAGTCAAGGCGGCCATGGTGAGTGACCTCAAGGCGGCCATGGTGAGTGATGTCAAGACACACTTTGTCTTCCAGGTGAATGCTTCTACAATTACCACCATGAGTTTCCCTTTGCCTACTCTTCGAGAGAATTTGGCTTAAATTTCAACCCAACCACCTGGTTCATTAATTTCATGTGCTTCTGGAGACTGGCCGCTGACGGCAAACGGGCAACCAAACAGATGACCGAGGCCCACAAGCCCAAGACTGGCAATGGCAGCAGCTGGAGACTACCCAGTGCCATCCACAGTGGCGACTCTTGGCATCCAGCCAGTAGCTGTTGGCTTACGAGTCTCTTGTTTGTTGCTTGTAGGAGGGAGTAGAAGGTGGGGAAGGGATGAAGCCTACAGGGTTTGGGAAGCTTTGTTTGTCTCAAATACTGTCAGCTGAAACTACCAATGATAAAAATCAGTCGACAGTAGACCTGTGACTCAGAATTAGAATGTGGACTGTGATGCAGTCATGGAGGTGATCGTCAACCATACGCAGCTGTGCATATGTGCTCAAACATGTTAGCCAGGAGGGGATGAACATGGAATTGTTTTGGTATGACCCAAGAGAGCATTTCTTTTCCTTCCCTCTCATGAACACATCAGTGCTTTGAATCCCACTGTTTGGAGAGCAGAGAGCTAAGGGAGAAGTTTCTTCTCTGAGTAAGGGCCGTGCTCCTGGCTTGACGTTACTGTGTTGTGTAAGGAGGTTTTGTTGTGGTTTAAAAGATGAAGATATGGAAAATGGCTCTTGTGTTATTTTCACTGTTTGTAACTTCCACCGTCTGCTCTGAAAGAGATTGTGTCTGGTGGCTCAGTGGCGAGGGGTCAAAATATGTGCTGAGTTTCATCCTTGGGACCCACGTGGTGAAAGGAGAGAACGGAGTCTCTCGAGTTGTCCTCTTACCTCCACATGTGTGACAAAGTGTGGGTGTATACGTGAACCACATGCACACACACACACACATGTGCGTGCATGCACGATCACTTGTACAGATACATATGATCACTTATGCACACACGCGTGATCACTTGTTCACATACACACACAATCACTTGTGTGCTTACACATACACACACAGTCACCTGTGTGCACACACACATGATCGCTTGTTCACATACACACACAATCACCTGTGTGCACACACACATGATCACTTGTTCACATACACACACAATCACCTGTGTGCACACACACATGATCACTTGTTCACATACACACACAATCACCTGTGTGCACACACACGATCACTTATGCACACACACACACACGCACTCAGTTATGTACAAACACAATAAATATAATCTTAGAATAGTTTAACGGATGTGTTCACTGCTCAGCCCACTCTATAAATCAATCCCTATTTAGATGTCTTACTCCCTCTTTCCTATTACCGTTGTAAAGTGTCTAATTCAGACATGCCAGACATCATATTAAACACAAGCTTTCATTTTAATGTTTATATACCTAACTTGTATTCTAATTGATCTCAGCCATTGATGCATGTTCCTTTAGGTACTATTACATAAGTGGATTAATTTTCCACACAGGCCAGCAAGGCTTAATAACCAACAACTCATCTGGAGTCCTCAGTGTCTACGGGGGTGTCGTGTGCGTGTGGCTGCTATTGATTTTGCAGCAAAATATAAAGTGATCATTATGTAGCTTCTGGATTAAGAGGGTTTGTGCATTAATCGCCTTGTGAAGGGCGTGTGGACGCCCATTGTGTTAGAGATGAGAGGGAGAGGAAGTCTCTGCTAGTTGGCATCTTGTAGGTTTAAGATAACTTCAGGAGAGATACAGGATTTAAAATTTAAATGTTAGAAAGGGACAAGACACACCAACTGGGAATTATGGTGACGTTCTTCATCTAGCAGGTATTTAACACTGTTATTTGGCCTTTGGAAATGTGCAAACCATAAACAATTTACAATAAATGGTTATAGTTCATTGGTGTTCTTGTCCAGATAATTGCATGTTATTTAGGGAATGTTTTCTCCAGCTCTGGACGCTTGGTGATCACTCGCATTTGACAAACTCTAGATTACTGATGGCTTTGAGGCCAGGCACTGCCCATCCTATCTGCCCAGGGTCACAACCAGGGAGAAAGTCAGCACATCTCTGTAGAATGGGGACCCACATGGCGCTGTTCCTCATTTCTTTTCTTCCAACACCAGCACTTACTAATGAGCTAATACTAATTAGCGCTTACTAATTAGCTAGTAAGTGGGAACTTGATCCTGCTTCTCACCAAGGAGAACATGACAGACATCTGTTTCCTTCCAGGGGGAAGAAGCTCGAGTAGAGTATGTCATGTTCTCCCCTTACCCCCGATGCCATAGTGACCACACGGAGCCAGCCTGGGATGATGAAACTAACTCAAATTTACTTCATACATATGCTCTGTCCTACTGCCCAGTGCCAGCTATGGAGTCTCGAGAAAAGCCCACCTTTCTGGATCTAATTTTCTTGTCTGCAAAAGGGAATTAAGCCGGGCTCTGTCTAGGGTCCACTCGGCCCTGACATTCATCAGCAGGATTAGATATGAGACTATATCTGACTTCTTCTTAAGGAAGCTCCCACCCCTTTCTGGAACCCAAATGATCAAAACTGAAAGAAAAATAGTTGAGTCAGCTTGGGAGGAGACAGACTGATGTTGAAGGAGTGGAGTGTGCTTGGAGAGAGAAACCTATCTGTATTTCCCTCATCCCCCAAGTGTGCTGAAGCACTGCTTCAACCACCAGGAAAAGCTCCGCGGTGATCAGAGCATCCCTCTCAGTGTGGGCTGCCACAGGGCCAGATGTCTCATTGAGCCCAGGGTGAGTGGCGTGGCTCAGACACAAGCTAGACAATGGGATGTAGAGCAAGGGGCCACAGACCAGAAGTCTCCAGGCCTACTTTTGTTGTTCACTAGTTGTAAACAGTCACTCTGGAAGTTTTCCTCTGAAGGAGCCTCAGTGTGGATAAACAACTGTACGTGTTGCCCCTTACTCCTCAGTAACAAAATATCCAAGGAAACAGCTTAAAGCAGCAGTTTTTATTTTGACTCACAGTTTTTCCAACAGCTGAACACTGGCAAGTGGCAGAGGCAGAAATGAGGCAGGAACTGGCTCTGATAGGATTCAGGAATCAAAGGCATGTCCCCAGGGAACTATATCCTCCAGCCAGGCCCCACCCTCTCATTTCCATAATCCATCCAGGCCCCACCTCCTCATTTCCATAATTCAAGCAGGGTCCACTTCCTCATTTCCATAATCCATCTATTTCTGAATCTGCTCAGGAGCGTGAACCCTGTGGTCCGTCCACTTCCTCCAAACCCACTGACTGGTCACCAAGCCTTTACCACATGTGTCTTTGGGGGAACAGTTCACCCTCAAACTGTAACACTGTGTGTCACCCTGCAGTCTTTTTCTTTGAAACACTGGCTCCTCCTCGTGCCTCACATTTTTTCTCAGAGGTCAAAACCATCCTGGGGTTCAGCTGGGAGGCAGGACGCATGATCTGTGAGGAGTGAGGTTGAATTTCATGGGTAAGGTAGCTTGGGGATTACTTGTGAGAAGTTCCTTTCTTTCAGTCCTGTCCCCAGTTACCGGGACACTTAAGTATAGTTGTTTCCTCATTGGCTGAAAAATGAGGAAGGAAACACATCTCACTCTAACCTCTGTGATCCTTATTTAAGTTTCCACAGTTTCAGGAGTCAGTCAAACCCCTTTCCTTCCCTTTCCCCTACATCACGGAAGCTCTATAAACGAACTGGAACATTTTTGCCCATGTTCTCTCCGCCATTCCGCTGCAGGTCTGTGTCCGTAGCCCCACCCCACCCCCACCCCTGGGAGTATTCCTGACTTCTAAATTTGCAACATCAGAAGCACGAGGAAGGAAGCCCTGGTCCAGGCACCTGTGGACATAGCAAGGCTGGCAGCAAAGCGATGGGTGCTCTGCCCAAACAGTCTTGAGTTTTCTTTCTCCCGCCCGCCCTCCACAGTATCTCTGACCCCATGTGTGGAAGGGGAGCCACTACATTTTAATGGTGACCGTCCCACAGAGTTTCTAAGTTCTTAGGAAGGTCTTGACCTGAGAAGAGGCACCCTCTCTTCCAGCTAGGCCATTTGTCTGTATCACTCACAACTTCCGGTCTATCTTGCAGTTCCTACCCTTCTGTTTTCTCTCCTGTGTCAGGCAATATGAAAACGTGGTTGTTGGCGGAAATGCTGCAGAACTTGATTCTCTGCCAACAGGCCTGTGCTATCCATGGATAAATCGACAGGGTCCCACTGGAGTGGGGTATGGTTACATTTTTATTACCAAATGTTAGATTCACATCCCTGGTCTGGGGAGCTGTGTCCATGGTCTTACAGCTAAGGTAAAGGAACAGGAAAGCTTGGCATGGGCTTCTTATTGGCCCTGCAATTGCTGCACAAAAATTTAAGAACAGTTCCGTCAGATTTGATGGAGCTTCACTTCCTCTTCAGAGCTAAAGGGCACTTAACCATCCAGCATCGGAAAGTGCTTCTTCCAAAGCAGCCAAGCAGCGAGTGTAGCTATTTGCACAGCTCTCCACAGCTCCTGCTACTGAGCAGCTTGTAACATACGGAATCACAATCCTGAAAGTCAAGGTCTTAGACTGGGTACACATTTCCATTACAACCAACCATGCAGGGGCAGAGGGGGAATAGTCAACATGGACGGGTTGGTCTCTGTGGTTTCAAGATACAATTTAAAAGCAGAGGGCCTTGATTTTTGCCTCTATGTGTAAATCCAGAGGGCTAGGTCAGCCTTAAATACTGAAAACAAAAAGGCACCAAATTTTTTTCCTAGATTTATTTTAGGCATATGCTTTGCTTGGATGAATGCGTGTATGTGTACTATGTGTAAGCCTGGTGCTTTCAGATGTCAGAAGAGGGCACTGGATCCCCTGGAACTGGAGTTACAGATGGTCGTGAGGCACCACCCAAGTGCCAGGAACTGAACCTGGGTCCTCTACAAGAGCAACAAGTGCTCTTAACCGCTGTGCCATCTCTCCAGCCCTTTAACGGCCACTTTGATGTGGTTTTGTGTATAGTACAATCCCTGACTCTGGCCCTCATCTATACAACCCACAGAGGTGGATATGCTTAAATTCCTGGGTGCAAATAACTTACAGAAAAACACATAAAACCTCTTTCTTCATTTATGAGCAAAAGTAGAATGAATAACTGCTTAGGTTTCTTTTCAGATCACAAAATATAGGAAAAAATAAGAATTGTCATAAAAAATATCCGAGATAATCAACTTATAAAAAGGAAATATTTATTAGGGCTCACAGTTTTCTTCGTCACAACCCCCGATTGGTTAGTCCCAAGGCTCTGGGCCCATAGTGACACATCATGGCAAGGATAAATGAAATTCAAAAAGGGATCTCATAGTCAGGATTAAAAACAGTACAAAAGGGCTGGGGCCCCACTGTCCCCTCAGGAACATGTCCTCACTGAGTGGAAGACCTCCCATGGGCCCCGCTCCTTAACGATTCCATCCGTCTGTTACCACAGAGGGTGCCAAGGCTTTAACACACATGCATGTGAGGCACGGCTGTGCTTGGTTAAGAATGGAATACTACTAAACATAGTTAAAGCACTGTTAATACAGAGGCAACCATTTTACTGTTCATCTTACCTTTAAGTAAACTAAGCCCTGGATACCAAAGCAATCTGACTCCCTGATTGGCAGTTCCTCTTCCCTTGTACCTTGACCAGAAAGACTTTTTAGCCGAGCAGCCTCTCCCAGGCAAGTGGGAGCCAGATTGCTTGGAGAGCTCCACGGGTTCCCTGAGGAAGTTTCCCCAGCAACCACAGCTGCCTAACTGCTGCTCCGGAAGGCACTGTTCAAGCAGTGACCCTTCAGACAGCTTGTGCTGGACCTTTCTCCATCACGAGCCTCAGTGGACTCTGATGCTCATTTTCATCCAGGCTGGAGAGGCAGCTTTTCCTGTGATCAGCGCAGACTGTCTTACTACAGAGAGGTCTTGTGCAGATCACCACAGTTCCTCTTTCTCATGGAGGTCTGCACCACGATTGGGACAAACAGGAGTGCCCTGCTCCTGCTGCCCCTTCCCCCTCATTATAAAAGCAATCAATTCCTGCCACTTCTTGTGTCAGCCCAGAGACACTCTCCTGCGCTGTCCCCTAGTGCTGCCATAGCAAGCCCGACAAACCGATTTTCTCAAGTGGCTTTTCCCGACTATGTTTTATCTTTGTCGTTAGTACAGTGAGCTGAGGAGGTAATACATAGAGACTGTGGTGTCCCCAGTGACAGTGACATCACTGCACAGTGAGAGAACAGCTGGAGAGTTCCAGAGAATGGTCGGGACTGGGAGAAGAGAAACTATGGACATCAGTCACTAGAAGAATTCCAGAGAGCTACATACTGCAAGGACCAAGGATCCCGATCTCTGGGCTTGTGAGAGCCGAGGGTCCCAGCGTCTAAGGCTGTTTAGGAGCTATAACATTAGCGGCATTGCTGCTGCTGGGACCTGAGGGCTACTATACCCACTAAGCACCGGAGGAGCTACTGGCGGTTACAATCCAGAGAGCAATAAGCTTCCATCCCGAGTATCTAGAACCAATGCTTTTAAAACCCAAAGCCGAAGGCCCTATCTCTCGTATTGGAGCCCTGAGCCTCTGAGTGTGCCAGTCCAGGTTCTGGACATTGGCCACTCAAGGTCCTGATGTCTCCAGTACTAAGAGCTCCTCCTCATTTTTCATGATTTCTATTTGGGTAGTGCTAAAGGGTCCCAGCCCGCTGATTACTGAAGATTTAGATCCTGGCTGTAGCAATCCTATGTCTGGCTCCCAAAGTCTCCCATCTGTCTCACAATACAAAATGCATGCAGTTCCTCCTTAGTAATCACCAGTTAGTTAAGAGACTTCTTAACGATTCCAGTATTGCAGGAAAGTCCAAGTCAGTCCAAAGCTTCCTGTCAAAGAAAACTCTTCACTGTTGTTAGCACCTTTAAGACATCAAAAGCACAAGTTATGTACTGCCAAGGTACAATAGTAGACCAGGGATTCCAAGCAGAGAGAAGAGCAAAGCAGCAAGGAGGGGTGAGGTTAAAGCGATGCTGACGCCCAGCAGAGCAACACTAAACTCATGGCTCCACAGTTGGGGCACACTGTGACAGGACTGGGGTTCCCAGGCTTAGGCAGCCCTGGCGCTATGAGCTGAGAGTGCAATCCACATGCTCACTCTCAGGCTCCGAATGCTGCTTGTTCCTTATCAGCAAGCATTCCATGTTCCCAGCATTATTGAGGACCTGGCTCACGCTTCTAGCCCTTTCAGGGTCTCCCTACAGGGATTCCAAACCTATGGACCACTGCCAGACCTCCCAGGCTTTTCTTCACAATCTTGGTAGATACTGCTATGTTCCTATGCACCCTGAGTATCTTCGAACCCAACAGGTAATACTAAGGTTTACTGCTGGTGTGAATTTTTGAACTCCTTATTGACACACATGGAAAAAAAATTCCTGAGATTCTTTTTTAAAATCTCTGCTCTGGGAAGTATTTGAAACATGTTGGCGATCCTCATCTACAAGCTTCTGATGGCCACGGCCTTACCCCACACCCATCCACCTTCAGGGCATCCATCTATCCCATTGTGCTAAGGGCAATGCTTGGCTCTTTAACCACACCCCCTGGATAAAGCCTTAAACACAATCCCTTCTGGCCAACCAGCAAACCTTTTCAAGTCTTTCTGCTCTGCTTGTTTGAGTCTCCGACAGTCACTGAGAAGCTAGCTAAGAGCCTGTAATGCTTACATCACACCCCGGAGCTGTGTCTTCACATTTCCTCTGCCAGATAAAGCAGTCAGCTGTCTTTTAGCCTCTCACAAAGTCTCAGGGAAGGGACAAAGTCCAATGGACAGAAGCCGAAGCCTTTGCTGTAGTCTGACGACAATGGCCGCCATCCACTGCTGGAGTTTTGTTCCTGCTTGTCTGCCTAGCCTGCCCTATGCATCTCCCTGCTGGCCTCCCGTTGGCTCCACTTAAACAATTCTGTTGTTTCCAACCCACTTCTTCAAACGTTTTCAAAATTTTCCTATAAATCGATTCTAAAGGCTTTCCCATGCTATTGATATAGAAGATGACAAACGCCCAGCTTCTCAATACAAATTTTCTAAGCATTGCTCAGTCCAGTCGAACTGACAAAAAAATTAAACATCTCAGTAAATAAATTTAGGAAACAATATTTTGGTTTTTTTCACCCAAGCAAAAGATAGGGTCATACACTAACCCCCTTCCACTGAGAGCTTTTATACTTCCAAAAGAAAAGCTGGGAGACACTTGGAGCAAGACTGCCACATGGAAGAGCATCTTACGTAATACACTCTGGTGGAGATACAGTTATGAAGTTGACTGATGCCTAAGACATGTATTTTGATGCCTAGATCATGATAAACGATAGCACTTCGCTTTTGTGTTGCATTGCGTTACCCTTTTCTGCATTTCCTTCTAAAGGATAAAACAAGCATTGACGGATCCAGGAAGTCACAATATTATGTAGTGACTTGCTCTAAAATAAGGTCAGTGGCCTTCGTGTGCTATGATGATTTGCGAGCTAAAGTCTCCCACTCTCTGTTGAAACGTGACGGTGTTTACACAGAGCTCAGCTACGTGATTCAAACCTTCCCAACAAACATGTCTTGGGTAATCCAATGATACCACAAATGCCTTTTGCTGGGACATCCAGTCTGCTGTTTTCTGTAGTCCCAATCTTACACTCTTCTTCAGCTCTCAATAAACCAATGTTCCTGGCACTTGGCAGTTATCTGTAACAACTTCCAGCCCACTTACTATAGCATATCTTTTTTTTTTTTTTTTTTTTTTTTTTTG
>NW_021604678.1:4380840-4389608 GCF_004785775.1 Grammomys surdaster
TTTTTTTTTTTTTTTTTTTTTTTGGTTTTTCGAGACAGGGTTTCTCTGTATAGCCCGGGCTGTCCTGGAACTCACTCTGTAGACCAGGCTGGCCTCGAACTCAGAAATCCGCCTGCCTCTGCCTCCCGAGTGCTGGGATTAAAGGCGTGCGCCACCACCGCCCGGCACTATAGCATATCTTAAACACTTCTTTCTCATCAGAGAAGGGATGAAGTAAAAGCATACCCCCGACTTGAAAAGTCACCAGGAGAACCTCTGTGAATAGTGCATCAGATCACAGAAATCTGCTCCATATTAGCTTTAGAAGGGAAAACGAAACAGGAAAGAGAAAGGAAAAGGGTAGAGGGGGAAGGAAAGGAGGTGGGAAGGAGAGAGGGAGGGTGTTGGGAGCCGACTCCTAGCAGAAAGCAGCTATCATCTTTACAGCCATCTCAAGCCATATACTCTCACAGAGACTTGTTTTCAACAGCTCACAACAGCTGAGCACACTCTGATAAACATCTTGTTTTTCTCACATATCTTGTTTTGCTGTTTAGTGCCCCCAGCTGCAAGGCACACGTGGTATCCACAGCTGCAAGGCACATGACATAGTGCCTTCAGCTGTGTTCCCCTGCTTGTCCACGAGGGCAAGGCACGTGGCAAAGCGTATAAATACCCAGGATTTCCTTTCAATGAAGGAGATTTGATCAGACTCTGTCTTGTCTCCATTCTTTTTGTCTCTTGCCCCTCCATCCCCACACTCTTTCTCTTGCTAGACCCTGACCCGTGGACTGGAGCAGCAGCTCGGGCCGTTACATAGTGGCACTCAACGCGAGGCAGCGAGAACGAGAGACTCAGTGAGGGACATTACTGGAAGAAGGGTCTGCCGAAAATTCAGAAGTGAAACAAAGATGATTGCTGTGGGAACCAGCAAGTCATAGTAATGAAAATGGGGCAAGAAATAAGTCAGCCTGAACTCAACTCTCTGTTTTTATTTTGTTATTTGCTGCTTACATGTGTCAGTTGTCTGCTTTTATTTCATTATTTGAATGCTGCGTTTCATGTTCAAAAGAAAAAGAAACGCATATATCCAAAATTAAAATCCAAAATATGACCAAAGATTGATGACGATTTGTCAGAGCCAAATTGTGCTGACCTAGAGGAAGAGGCAGCCAAATATTATGACCCTGAATGGCCTTCTTCCCAAATACCCTCTCCCTGTGCTCCCCCACCCCCAGATGCTCCCATTATGGGGATGGTGGTTGTAGATCCCAGAAAGGAGTTACAGGACAAAATTTTTCTCCTTAAACAACAACTTTCTCTTCTTAAACAACAAATAGGGTTAGAGAAAGAATATCAGGACTTAATTAATCAGCTACAAAAAATTAAAGACAGAGAAGATATCTCAAGAGGGCAAGCCCACCCAAGAAAATCCCCTGGGTTCTCTTAATCCTAAACCCAGAGTCCAAAGGCAGCCCCTGTCCTCTAGCTTTAGTTCAGCCACAGATCAGCCAGAGGAGGGAGAGGTTAAGGCTTTCCCTGTATCAGAGACCAGAGACTCTCAAGGGATTACTTGGAGACATCATATAGGGTTTAATTTTCAAATCATTAAAGAATTAAAAAATGTAGTGTCACAATATGGTGCCACTGCTCCTTTTACTCTTGCAATCTTAGAATCTGTTGCAGAGGAGTGGCTCACTCCTAGTGATTGGAATACTTTAGTGAGAGCAGTTCTTAGCAGTGGTGACCATCTTATTTGGAAATCAGAGTATCATGAGAACTGTAAAGAGACAGCTAGGGGAAACATTCAGGCAGGCAATGGTTGGTCCTTTGATGCCTTAGTAGGAGAAGGGCAATTTGCTTCTAGTGATAACCAAATGCAATATGACCCAGGCTTATTTGCTCAAATTCAAAATGTAGCCATGAAGGCTTGGCATAAACTCCTGGTAAAGGGAGAATCTGGTACATCTTTGACAGCAGTCAGACAAGGACCTGATGAATGATTTTCTGATTTTGTTCATCAATTAATGACAACATCAGGGAGGATTTTTGGTAATGCAGAGGCAGGTATAGATTATGTGAAAGAGCTTGCATATGAAAATGTCAATCCTGCCTGCCAAGCGGCCATTAGACCCTATAGGAAAAAGACAGACCTTACGGGGTATATCAGACTCTGTTCTGACATAGGGCCGTCCTACCAACAGGGCTTAGCTACAGTGGCTGTCATGCATGGACAACCAGTAAGAGATTTTTTGGCAAGTAGAGACAAAAAGGCCTGTTTTAAGTGTGGCAAGCCTGGACACTTTGCAAAATATTGCAAAGGAGAAAATGAGTTAACCCAGAGACAGCCCAGAAAATAGTCTGGGCTATGCCTACATTGCAAACGTGGAAGACATTGGGCTAATGAATGTAAGTCTAAGACAGATTATGAGAAAGGAAACACCCTTTCCCATAATCAGAGAAATGGGAACAGGGGTCAGGCCCAGGCCCTGAACCAATGCAAGCCAAAACAGGCTTATGGGGCAGTCAGTTTCATACCAGCAAACAACAACAACAACCCCTTTCAGAGCAATACCAGGAAGCGCAGGACTGGACCTCAGTTCTGCCACCAACACAGTATTAACTCCAGAAATGGGACCTCAGGCTTTACCCACCGGAGTGTTCGGACTGCTCTATCCAAATGTGTTTGGCCTGATAGTGGGAAGAAGCAGTGCTACTATGCAGGGACTACAAATTTTTCCTGGAGTTATAGACAATGATTATCAAGGTGAGGCCAAGGCAATACAGAATATAGTCACCAGTCCTACAGAAAGGAGGATAGCTCAACTATTATTACTTCCATTGTTTTCTATTAATCACAAATATAAGAGTCCTAAGAGAGGGGATCAAGGCTTTGGTTCCTCTGATGCATACTGGGTACAACCTATAGTTAAACAAAAACCTATGATGACTATATGGCTTGATGGAAAGGCACTACAAGGCTTGGTTGATACAGGGGCTGATGTGATGATCATAAAACAAAATTATTGGCCTGCCACCTGGCCTCTGACCCCAACCTTAACCAATCTAAGGGGTATTGGCCAAAGTCAAAATCCACAACAAAGCTCTAAGGTGCTGACGTGGAAAGATGAAGAAGAAAATGCAGGAAATATACAACCCTATGTCATCTTGGGACTTTCCATTAATCTCTGGGGCCAAGATCTGTTATCCTAGTTGGGATTGATTGTGTGCAGCCCTAATGAAGTAATCACAGCTCAATTGATAAACTCTGGATTTTCCCCAGGGAAAGAATTAGGAAAAAGTGAAGATGGCATTACTCATCTACTGAGGTCCATGGTAACTCTGGAAGAAGAGGCTTGAGGTATTTTTGATGGGAGCTATTGATTCAGCTGCACCCCTAGGGCGTTGTGCCGATCCCATCACCTGGAAGGAAGACTCACCATCTGGGTGGATCAGTGGTCCATAACCACCGAAAAATTACAAGCTGCTCAGTTGCTAGTAAAAAATCAATTTGAAAAAATTAAAAATGAGGAATGGTATCCTACTAAGAGATACCTCAGAAATTTTAATTTTTTTAACTTTGGATTCTGAAGGAAAATCTGCTGCAGATAGATTCTTGCAAAAGAATTTTGCAACAGTCCTCTGGAAAGACTCATTAACTGGAACCTGGAATGGGCCAGATCCAGTGCTTATCTGGGGAAGAGGTTCTGTCTGCATATATTCCCAAACAGCAGATGCCACACACTGGCTGCCAGAGAGACTGATTAAACAAATAGACAACAATAACAAATCCAGGGAGGAGAAACCCCTGAGAAACATATTTTTTCTTTGCAGGAAACATGAAGATGCTTCACAATTGCCTTCAAACTGGGACAGGTCAACCAGCAAATCTGACTTGGGAAGTTCTCAGTGCAGGAGACATCACCACCCACACCTCCAGGGTGGCTCTACTGGACTCTTGATTCCCTGACTTATGATTTAATGGGGGTACATTGTTTAGACCCAGGAGAAAACCCGTTACCACAGTTACTATAGTTGTCTTTTGGGTTTAGGATTGACTGAGGTAGGGACAGAGATTTCCTAACTTGTTTTGTTAAGATCAAAGCTATGATCAGTTCCGTACTTCTATAGATTTAGATTTAGAAAGAATGGAATCTGCTATAATGCATTTGTGAAATTCATTATCCTCCTTAGCTGAAATAGTGCTACAGAATAGAAGAGGCTTATACTTTTTACTCCTCCAACAGAGGGGGTTGTGTGTTGCCCTTTAAAAGAGTGTTGCTTTTATACCAATCATTCAGGCATTAAGTCTCTTGTCTCTCGGGTCCATGCTGTTCAACAAACTGATGGCTTTTGTATAATAACAGATAGACGCTCTTCAAATGAAACCCATACAAGTCCATCATTACAGGGTAGAAGTTGGGGACTCTAAAACCTCTGTAATCAAGACTGATGAAGTTTAACTCCTAACTTACGCAATAAGCCGTATAGTCAATGACAGGTAAGAGAACACCTCAAGACCCTTGCCCCTAACTGGGAGGCCTCACCATCCTAAGACAGGAGCTCAACAAATGGCTGTTGAGTAACCAGAGATGGGAAAGGGAAGCTGGGGTCCTTTGTTCCAACCTAAGACAGGCACGGTTTCCATAAGTTTTCCCAGCCTTCCCTTTTGAAAAAAAAATTAAAAAGGGGGACCTGTTGGGAGCTGACTCCTAGCAGAAAGTGGCTATCATCTTTGTAGCCATCTCGAGCCATATACCCTGACAAGAGACTTGTTTTCAACAAACCACAACAGCTGAGTACACTCTGATAAACATCTTGTTTTTCTCACATATCTTGTTTTGCTGTTTAGTGCCCCCAGCTGCAAGGCTCATGTGGTATCCACATCTCTAAGGCATGTGGCAAAGCATATAAATACCCATGATTTCCTTTCAATAAAGGAGACTTGATCAGACCCTCTGTCTTGTCTCCATTCTTCATGTCTCTTGCCCCTCCATCCCCACTCTCTCACTTGCTAGACCCTAACCTGTGGACCAAAGCAGCAGCTTGAGCCAGGACAGGAGGGCGAAGGAAGGGACAGGTGACAGAAGGGTGGGAGGGGGAAGGGAAGGAGGGAGAAAGCTTTATCTGAAAGATATTCCTTCCCTAACTACATAGAAATTTTACCACATTTGGCTCAACTTTCTAAATCTATATACAACTACATCTATAAAACAATATGCTAAAAATTTACAACTCATATTAAAGAGTCATGGAAATCACAACTTTTTACTGGTGTTCCTGGCTTCAGAGTTGGAAAGGTTTTGTTATATATTTTCTGGATGGATGGATGACAGGTAGATGCAATTTTCAGCAGTGCAGAAGGAAACTCTTCAGTATTGCTTTGTCTTATCTTTTGTTTATCTTATGAGAAATCTAGTAGGCCTGGTGGGACAGGCCTGGGCCCTGTTACATGAAAAGCTGAAGCCAAAGAATTAAACGTTCAAAGGCTTCATGGGTTACAGAGAGTTCAAGACTACCCTGGACAATTTATTGTGCCACTCTATCTCAAAATAGAAATAAAGGAGTGTGCCACTCTATCCCAAAATAAATAGAAATAAAGCACTCAAAGCTAGAGAGATGACTCAGAGGTTAGAGCAATGTCTGCTCTTCCAGAAGACCCAAACGTGGCTCCCAACAGCCACATGGCAGCCCAGAACCATCTATAACTCCAGTTCTAAGAGATCTGATGTCCTCTTCTAGCAAACCATTGACTCTGAGACTTACTCGAACACATAAAGAAAAATTAATAAATCCTTAAAATAAATAATTAAAAACTAAATAAAGTGCTGGAGATGTAGCTTGGGAGAGTTTGCTTAGCATATGCAAGGCCCGGGCTTTTAATTTCCAATACAACAGAAAGCAGTGATGAAGCCCAGGAGGCGGGGCCTCAGGCTTGTTTCCTGTACAAGAGTATTTCAAGTTCCCAAGTGGGAACTAAGAGGACCTTGAATTTTTTGTTGGAGCTTTTGTATTTGTGAGTACAGGTAGGCCATACATTCAGAGAACTATTGACCCAGAAATCTGAACTTACAGAATAATCTTCTTACACGTAAGAAGATTATTCGTTTTATAGAGCCACCTGTTGTAGGTTTCCAGTCATGAAAAGCATGTCATGGCTTTTAAGGGACATTGTGCTGGGAATGCAAGAGACTCCTGTCTACCAAGGTCACACCTCCAGATGGCCTGGGTTACAGCTGGCAGGTTACTCACGAGCCTTGAGAATGAGACTGTGTCCCAAGTAAAGCAGGCTAGGACAGAATCACGGGGTGGTGACTCTGTCCTAGCCTGCTTTAAAAATCTACTTTTACTGATGGTTCCCAAATGCTCCAGCCTCCCCTCTGGCCCACCACCCACCACAGGCAGTGGAAAAGAAAGGATACGGGGAAGTGGACCTGCCTAAAAATGGTTCTTTGGAAGAATTTCCATCTGTGTTGTCTGGAGATCAGCAGTTCAGTTCACAGGTCGGCGGTGGCAGCTCGATCTCCTTGAGACCTCCTTGCAAACACTTCACGATACACCAGAAGTCCAGTTCAGTAGCTTCAGGATAGCAGCAGTGGTGGCATGACCTAGCAGGAGCATCCAGGCCTCAGCTGAGTCAGCATGAGTCAGCAGAAGGGATTCGGGTCATCGGAAACCCCAGAAGTTCTCTGCTGTGTCTCTCTCAACAGAGAGACCAACAAGCGTTGCGTACGGCCAGTTCTACCAGCAAGCCACGCTTCTCTCACAGTTCTCTCTCAGTCCTGTTTATACTCCCGCTAAACATGAAGAGTTCTCCATGTGTCTTGCCTCAGCATGTGACTTTGACTTAGCAAAACTCCATGTGAGTCTGTCTCAGCTGACATCATCCTGCCAATTGGCCCAAGTCCAGGGAAGTGGCAAGCAGCCACAGCACGCCACTAGAGGTTTTTGGTGCATTTCTTTCTATGGAGTCCGGACAAATGGAGCTCAAGTACATAATATAAGGTGGACCACATGTGCGATGTTATCAAAGAATCCTTCATCATGTGTTTTTTCATTTGCCCACTTTAGCAAAACATCCTTTTACCTGTGTCGGCTTTGTCAAAACTTTCCTTCACGAGTGTGCCTTAGCCTTTCACACCTGTGTGTACTTCAGAGAAATTTTCCTTCACATACTTGCCCCAGCAAAACACCATCCAGCACAACTGACTTTCCAAAGAATCCTTAAGTTTCCACCTCGGGGTGGATTCTTTCCCTCTAAGTTCTCATGCTGAACTCAGTCTTTCAGAATACATCTGGAGATGAGGCCTTTAAAGGGTGTTTAAGATAAAATGAGATTATAGAAGTGAGCTCTAACTAACCCGGCTGGAGGAAGACCCAGGGAAGTCACTAAGGAGAAGATAGCCATCTTTAAGTGAAAGAGGGGAGCTCAGAAGAAGGCGGATCTACAGTTGCTCTGATCTCCAGCCTCCAGAAGCAAGAGATGATAAATTCCTGTGGTTGCTGCCTGGTCTGTGTCATACATGATCATGTGCATATACACGGGAAAAATCTTTTGTAGGCTTCCTTCTGCTGTTCAACAGATAAAGAGGAAAGATGCTCCCCCCACACTTCCTCACCCCATGCAGCTCAGCTGGGGCTATCTCCACAGCCTGAGGTTCTGCCTGACTGACACACACACTCCAGACTCCCAGCAGAAAACAGCAATAACCCAGCTCTCGTTTTACTTTGTCACAAGGGTAGGAATATGGAAGGCAGGAAAATGGCGGTTACTTTGATCCTTAAGGAAAAAGAAATCCTTTTTCAATCTCCTGCCTCACCCTCTAAATACAATCACATCATTTGGACATTAGAATTGCTTTTGCAAATGCTGCAGAAAAACAAGCAACTTAGAAAGTCCTGAGCCTTCACTTGAGGAACTAACTTAGCCGGAGCCTGTGCTCAGCTGATGGCCCATCACAGAACCAGTCTCATGGCTGTAATTGCTGTGCCCGGGAGGTGGAGGCAGGGGGATCATAAGTTCAAGGTTGTACGTGGCTCCAACAAAAAAAAAAAAAAATAAGAGGAAAACCTGGCCTTCGACTTCTGAGAAGTGGTGGGAGACGGGAGCCTGTCAGGCGTATAGACAGAGTACATTCTTTCACTGAGAATTAGTTCAGCGGCAGCATCAAGACAATTTAATACATTACTTCCCTTTAATAGAAGTGCAAATCAAATGTCTCGCTCAATCAAACTTCGTTTGGAGAAAAAGCCTCGGTCAGCCCCGGGTTCTGCTCAGGCAGGCCTGTATTGAACAGTACTCCTTGTATCATTAAAAAATTATGGTGACTGCTCGCTGCCAGAAGTCATTTGCCCAGCACTGTCCATGCTCTAGCGGCAGAACTAATGCTTCCTGTGGCTGCGGATGTCTGGGAAATAGCATCGCAAGATAAAGGTCTGCAGACAGCTAGAGAGAGCAAGCTGACCTGGAGGGGAACGGTCTGTAGGAAACAGTAAGACCTGGGGGCTGGGGGCTGGGATGCACAGTCTGTAAGCCACCCTGCAGGGATCAGGCTAGACCAGTGCCCCTAGAAGTGGGCAGACTGTGTAGAATGTGGACTATGGAGTGAGCAGACGGCGTGATGAGGAGGGCCCAGTTTCTGATTTTGTTCTCATGATGGCCTCCCACCCTAGGTTTAAGATTCAAGATAGTAAGAGTGCACACGTGTGCTTGTGGGGTAGGTTGTGAATGAGTGCTCCGCAGTGGGGTAGGTTGTGAGTGAGTGCTCCACTGTGGGGTAGGTTGTGAG
>NW_021604678.1:4389618-4394849 GCF_004785775.1 Grammomys surdaster
GGGGTAGGTTGTGAGTGAGTGCTCCACTGTGGGGTAGGTTGTGAGTGCTCCGCTGTGGGGTAGGTTGTGAGTGCTCTGCTGTGGGGTAGGCTGTGAGTGAGTGCTCCACTGTGGGGTAGGTTGTGAGTGAGTGCTCCGCTGTGGGGTAGGTTGTGAGTGAGTGCTCCGCTCCTCAGTCCCTTTGCAGTTCTACCCCTCCTATTAGTCTCCCCTCCTTATTCTTCTCTCTTCTTTGTCTTCTCCCTCCCTTCTCTCCTCTCCTTCCTTCTCCTCTTCCCTTCTCATTTTCCCCTTTTCTCTTCAGGTCTCTCTTGTCCCTTCCCCTCCCTCCTCCCTTCAGTCCTCCCTAGTAGTCTGACATCATTCTTGAGGACCTGGTCCTTGCAGAAGGAGATGCTAAGAGAGAGAGTAAGTCTCATGGCCCTGAGCCAGTGTCTGAGAAGCTGGAGAGAAGGGGGATTGTACATTTCCCCCACCTCACGTCTCCAAGCTGGAGTCTCTCCCTTCACTCTCCTTGGTTCCCCCCTCAGAGACTGCTCTGTGATTTGCTGCATTTGGTTTGCCCTCAACTCTGCTGGCTGCCAGGAGGGACTGAGGCCATTCATTGTCTAGTGACAGAGCAGGAGAGTTGCAGGTGCTTAACCCTGTCCCTGCCATCATCAGCCTGCTGTTCCTTGGGGCACACACGGGATGGTACCCCTCTTTTGCTAAACCTCTCTACCATCTTCTGTTCTGTCTATCCAGTGTTTGTGAGCAGCCTCTGAGACAGCCAAGGAGCGGTGCTTCTTGGGTCCTCTTAAGAAAGAATTTGGGGCTAGTCTGAAAGGCTGAGTGGGGTTCACCCCTCCAGCTCAGTCCACCGTTTACCCTTCCTCGTGCCACACTCTTGGCCTGGACATTTCTGACTGAGCGGTCTCCCACACTCTGGGATAGCTAGATTCTTGTTGATCGCTAAACCTTTTCCTTATTTGCGGACAGTTTTGTACTCGTAAACCCTGTATCTTGATCATATCTACCCACACCACGACTTTCCCTCTCCCGCTCACCAAGCGCCCCAGCATGTCACCCAGACCCCTTCTTGCACTCTCTGTTTATTCTTTGCCACCCACTGTGTCTAATTAGGGCTGCCTGTTGGAACACTGACTAACCGTGCTGGCTTGGTGCCGTGGCTCACCAGCCGTCTATCAGGTTCCTGAGTGACACACTTGATGTGACTTTAATGTCATCTCACACGGGTTGCAGTGTTGGCTTGGACTCTTCTGGTGCTGCTGTGCCCGTGACTGTAGACCAGTGGTTCTCAATCTCCCTAATGCTGTGATCCAATAGTATACAGTTAGTTCCTCACGCTGTGGTGACCCCCAACCATATGTTTATTTTCATTGCTACTTCATAACTATAATTTTGCTACTGTTATGAATCATAGTTTAAATATCTGATATGCAGGATATCTGATATATATGTGAGCCCCCACCCAGCCCCAGGGCTTGCTACCCTAATGAGAACCACTGCTGTAGGCAAAGAGACCAATACCCTCCAAGCCTCACCCCCCACACCTGCGCCCCTCTCTGCTCACCCAGGCCTGCCCAGGAATCTAAGGAACCAGGCCAAGTTGGCGGGACAGGCAGCTGCTGTCCTGTGGGCAGTAGCTGGTCCTGGAGATGAAAAGCCCAGGTCTGTGGCTCTTCACAGCAGGACCTTAGAAAAGCCATTTGATCCTAATTAATTGGAAGAATCTGTCCAAAGCCATCAAAGCATGGAGGCCAAAATCACACCAGGAAGGTCCAAAGTTGCTCGTTAATCCTGGTGCCCAACTGGCTGTGAGTTGAACTTGGAGCCCAGCTGTTTGATTTCTCCAAGCCTGACCCATGTGATGAAGGAGAAAAGAGGAAGTGGGCCTGATTTTGGTGCTTAAGTTTCAGGTACAGGATGGCTAACTAATGCATTTGAAGAAATAGTTGGGGTAGGTGTGTGTGTGTGTCTGTGTGTGCACCTGTCTGTGCGTGTCTCTTGTGTGTGTCTATGTGTATGTGTATGTGAATGTGTGTGTGTTTCTGTGTGTGTGTATGTGCACACACACACGTGACTCCATATATGTTCTCATTCTGTCATGATGGGATGAGTGTCACATTGCTGGGGTTGGGGTAGAAGCCAAGAAAACTCACCAGAAACTTAAACATGAAAGCTTTACTTTCTGTGCACTCAGGGAGGTGGCCAGTTTGGGGACCTGAACCACATCCCCAAAGGGAGACTGAACAACATGTTTATAAGGTGGGAACACAAAGTGAGGGGCACGGGGTGAACTGTTGCATTGACCAGACAGCGTACTAGGAAAACCAAATTAGCTTATTTTATTAAAAAAAAGAAAGAAAGAGAGAGAGAGATAGTGAGAGAGAGAGAGAGAGAGAGAGAGAGAGAGAGCAGGGAAGAGAGTCTGAGCATCTCCTAAGGCGGCTGTAATGTCAAGGGATATATATGATATGTGACATGTGAGATCTATATGGACCACATACTTTCTTTAGGGTTCAGAAAATCTGGTCCAATTTTTCATGCAGCATTTTCAAGACAGGAGAAAAGACAGTGAGAGGAAGCGTGGTGGCTGGAATATTCCTTAGCACCAAAAATACTGCTTCGTTTCTATCCTTGTTTACCTAGTGTCATCCCATAAGAAAATGTCGCAGTCTCCTGGCCTTGAGACAAATGGTGATTCCAGGCTCTTCAGTCTCAGGCAGCCATTCAGATTTCAGAGCCTTTATCTGGGTCCTGCTTCCCAGCAGTGGACCGAGCTGCTACCTTAGCAACGTGAACTCGGGATCCACAGTCTCATTGTCGCTACTTTGCACAGTTTTATCCTGAAATAGCAGCAACATTTTAGGGAATTTTCAGGCTCCAGGTGGAAGCAGCTGACACAAACCATTCCCTTCGTGACTCCCTTCTCTACCATACGCATTCATATGGCCGCCATCTCCTTCCTCATCCACAGCTCGTAAGACATGATCCTTTATGCCAAGCACTTTGTCAGATTACATATGTTCTCTCACCTCAGACTTTAGGTAATTTTGTCTACAGGTGCAACTTAATTGTACCAGGTAGAATTGGGTTAACTATAAAAGAAACACTCAGATGAAAGGCTCAAACAATTCAGGGGTCTCTCATATAGGAATTTAGAAGCTAGGTGGATCAGGGTTAAAATGGGGACCTCACAGTCACCGATGCAGGGGCTCCACACCTCCCAGAACAGCATCTTTAGCAGCTAACCAGGTCTTTAAACACACAGGCCTGTGGGAAACAGTTCCTATCTAAACCACAACCAGCGTGCATCTGTTCTTCTATCACATGGAGTCTTCTCATCAGGCTTAGTATCCTTCATCTCTTGCTACCTACAACAAGATGTTACACCAGCTTCATTCCTCTGAGAAGCAGACATTAGGGTAGGCCTGGGCATAGCAACGGCTTGTTAAGGAAGATGCCCATGAAGCGAAGAACAGGGGCATCCAGGAGTAACATCCGAGCCATGGTGCAATTCTGATCTGCAGCGTGGGAAAGGATTACAGAGAGAGCCCAGCTCATATTTGGTTCTGAAAGAAATCTACACGTGGTCATTACAGATTTCTGAGCCTGAATCCTTCATTAGCTGGAAGCTTGCGTTGCATAAAAATAATGGCCCAGATTCAAGTGTCTCTCTCTGTTTAACTTCCTGCTTCTACGTCTACCAACATCATCTCCTGGGCAATCCATACAGCTCTCCTAAACACTTAGCTGGACTGGCTTGCTTGACTTTCTGCGTGACCTTGTATGACCTTGACTGTTCTCTGTCTCCTCCAGATCCCAGCTTCAGCAGAATCCATGTGCTCCTGCTTCTCAGCTGACCCAGGAAGAGGAAGTAAGAGAACACATCAGGGTCGGGGTGGGGATGACCAGGTGCTTTGCACATGTGGCATACAGCACAAATACTCAACAAACATGTATTGGATGGACTTGAATTTTGTTCCCACTGGACTGTAAGTTGTTTGAGAACAGGGTCTGCATCATAGTCAGCTACATATTCTACCTATTAACCTACAGGGATAACTATTACGATGTCACGCTAGGTTGGCTTCGGGACCCCAATGGAAGAGCTAGGGAAAGGACTGAAGGAGCTGAAGGGGGTTACAAACCCATAGGAAGAACAATATCAACTAACCAGACCCCCAAGAGCTCCCAGAGACTAAACCGCCAACCAAAGAGAATACATGAAGGGACCCATGGCTCCAGATACATATGTAGCAGAGGACGGCCTTGTTGGGCATCAATGGGAGGAGAGGTCCTTGGTCCTGTGAAGGCTTGATGCCCCAGTGTAGGGGGATGCTGGAGCAGTGAGGCTGGAGTGAGTAGGTGGGTCGGAGAGCACACTCATAGAGACAAAGGAGAAAGAGGGGAGGGTGTGGGATGGGGAGGGTTGTGAAGGGGTAGCCGGGAAGGGGAATATCATTTGAAATGTAAATGAATAAAGTGATTAATAAAAAACAAAGATGCCAAGCTAGGAAAATTGATCTTATTTCTTGCTGTCCTAGAAACAGTTCATTTTGAGGTTCTTCATTTAAAGCTCAATAGAAAACCTGTCATATGCTAGATAATAAACAAGTATTGCTTTAGTCAAGGTGAGTGGAAAGCAGACCTTTCCTTCTCAGCTGTCAGAGGCTCACTAACAGCAGTAGGGAAGGGAAGGCTCGAGGAGCAGGTTGCAACATCACTCTCCCTGCTTACCCCTGCATACCCACCCTCAGGTGCTCCACAGACCGGAACAGACCGGTCTTATTCATCAGCAGATGCAGTATGCTGCCCTCGGAACTAATTATGGCCAACACAATATTTCTGAGGAGTACACTGTCGGCTCTTGGTGTCTCTCTTTGGTTGGTGATCTTCAGGGCTCTGGGTCAACCTGAAGCTGTACCAGCTGGTACAGATCCAAAGCAGGCACAAAGACTTGAGCTTTTGTGAAGGCAAAACCTCAAGGTATGCTCTAGAAAACAAGCAAGGTCAGCGATGAGCAGTAATCAGAAACTACAGCCAGGAATCCTAGATTAAAGAACATGCGAATAAAACTCTAGAATCCTACAACGATCAAACTGAAAGTGTCTTCCAGTTAAAATATCAGGATAGAGGCTCTGGTGAGCTCTGGCTGTAAGAGATTAGTGTTTGATAAAGAAAGAAAGAAAGAAAGAAAGAAAGAAAGAAAGAAAGAAAGAAAGAAA
>NW_021604678.1:4394859-4418982 GCF_004785775.1 Grammomys surdaster
AAGAAAGAAAGAAAGAAAGAAAGAAAGAAAGAAAGAAAGAAAGAAAGGAAGAAAGGAAGAAAGAGGGGAATCTGGCCCTGGGACAGTAGATGGCATGGACTACAGGGCCTGCTGCAAGGTCTGGACCCTGTGCATAGATTGTGTGTGGCTCACTCACGTCCTCCTGACAGGCTTGGCAGCCTGTGTTCTTCTGAGCATAGGTACTAGTGGCCGAACTCTAAGGACTTAATGCCAGTGCCACATAGACTTGGATTCCCCTTGCTCTGATGACTACCCAGTATGCATGGTCTAGATAACTTAATTCCTCTGGCAGCCTATGAGTATCATGAGCTAGGCATACGTTATATTTCTCATTGTAATTAATACCCCAGCCTTTGGTTTACTGCCCAGTTGTTTATAAACAAGGCCACAATGAATCTTTCCTCAAGACAGCCTGGTATGGTCAAATATTTAAGCTGAGAGCATGACCTGAGAATACTGATGTTTCATGCTAACCAGTAAAGTCTGTTGGTAGATGGAGTAGGATCAACCTTTTATTATAGCCGACTGTCTCTTACAGAGCTTTTTAAGATGTCACACAGAGAGAAGCTGACTAGACAGCTGTGTGGTTATCTACTAACAAAAGTGCAGCAAGCAACTTGGTGGTGTATGTGGTATGTGTGCAATATTGTGTGTGTACATGTAATGTGTGTTGTATATATGTGTGTGTGTGGTACATGTGTGTGTGGTGTATAGTAGTATGTGTGTGTGTGGTGTGTATGTGTGTGTTTATATGTGTGTAGTATGTGTATGGTATTTGTGTGTATGTGTATATTGTGTGTGTGTGGTGTTTGTATGTATGTGTGTGGTATGTAGGTATGTGGCATATGTGTGTAGTGTGTATGTATATGTTATTTGTGTGTGCATTTGTGTGCATGTGTGTGTGTGTGTGATGTGAAGTCCTGAGAAAGGTAGCTTTCTAGCAAAACTAGATACCTCAGACTCTTTTGTTAAGGTTACATGATCTTATTCCTAAAAGTACTAAAATATAATTATGGCTCAAAGCCAATGTTGGGTGGGCAGACGGGTGGGACAGAGCTGAAGCCACGTAGCTCTGTCTCTGCGATCAGTAGTTCACAGGTGCTGCTGCCACTGGCAAGTTCTAAAGTTGATTTGCTTGTGTACTGTATTGAAACATGAATTTTTCAAGTCTCCGGTTTCACTTAAAATATGACTTAGGGGATTGCTAAATTCAGACTATAGCATTATGGATTTTTCCTGAACAAAATGGAAGCAAAGTCATCTGTTTAAATCCTCACTCTGGAAGATGTGGCTTCGGCAAAGGAAGTCCTGTGAGCTGAGACATTTGAAGACTCACACTAAGCTGTGAAGGGCCTCTTTGTCCAGCCTCAGCTGATTCCCTCAGGAAATGGAGCTGGCAGAGAGTGGTGAAAGCGCAGCCTTTCATCTTTGCAGAACTAAAAAGCTGGGGAGGTTTTGTGACTCAAACTTTTATTAGGACATTAGTTGAAAATCACTTATAAATGTCTTTGGGGGTGTCCGACTATACCCAATATCTGTGAATTCATGAGGCGGTATGTCAATTAACACCCAGCCTGCAATCAAAATGACAGGCTAACTTTTTCTAGTACCTTCTCTTCAGATATAAAAAACACTGATTATTCAAATTAACCAAGACAAAAGGGACTAGAAGGCACAGAGAAAGGTCTCACCGTGCAGCTATGCTGCAGTAAGGGTGAACCACAGAAAAGGCATGCTGTACAGGTTTCCTTGACAACTGTTCCCATAGAAGCAGTGTTCAAAGATAGACACAGGCACAGAAACTAGGAAGATTAAGTGATGATTGTGCCCCTGTATCTAGGACAGCATCGTTTGACAATGTTGTGGAACTCACTTCTAAATTATAGTGATTGGGTGTTTTAAGGTGGAGTTCCCCCTTTTTCTTTCCCAAATAAGAAATCCCCTTTTAGAAAAAATGATAACAATCACAATTAAATTGCTGCCTCGGGGGAAAAAAATCTGTTTCTGTAGCCTCTATTTGTCACTTAAAATTAGAAGTCACACAAAAAGGGCAGCCTATGAGCCCTTCACAGGTTGAGGGGACTTGTTTTTTTGAGATTTAATCACAGCACTGTATGGATGGGTTATGTACCTCAGTAATCTCAGTTCACTGCCAGATACCAGGAAAGGAATTCTTAACCCAAACCACCATGCAAAATGCAAGCACACACTGAGACAGAAAACAAGAGTATCCCTGAGCCAGCCTCCCTCCTATTGGCTGTGGGACACAGACATCTCAGCCAGCAACTCCCAGTGTGACCGAGATCTGTGTGCAAATAGTGGAAAAATTGAGAAAAGAAAAAAAAGGGGGGTGTGGAATCAGAAGTGCTGTGGATGCTAAGAGCAAGCTGCACCAAGGGACCCCAACAGGTCGGAATAAAAGAGCCCTTTGAAGTGCTAAAATAGGATTACTAAGCCGATTCTGGTAACCCACGTACTGGAAAGATCAAAAATGTAATTATCCCAGCTCTGAGAAGTAAATACAGAAAATAGGACGCCAGAGGGAAAGTATGCCAAAATAAAGACTTAAATTAATAGAAGCACCCTGAGAAACTGCCTTCCTCTTGTCTTGTTTCCTTACTGGTTTTTGCGATGCTTTTCCCCAAAATGTACAATTATCTCAGCAGAATGAAGGAAGAAATGAAATTGCAGTGTACATACACAGCTGTGAAGAAAGGCAGACACAAACAGAGGGCCAAAGGCCAGTTTCTAGGCCCAAGCCCTGACCAGGCCCAAGCCTTGACCAGGCCCAAGCCCTGACTGGCACCTGTGAGGCTGGCTGCTTGGATCTCAGGGTAGCCTGGAATGCCACAGACTCAACAAGTCTCTGTAAAAGGGAACCTACAGACAACGCTTACGAGCGATTTCACCTAAAGTGATCCGAGCAGCTGCCCCTCCATTGCGAGAAATCTACCCGTAGTCAGGGCTCTTTGCATTGCTGGGAGAAATGGAATGGCCAGTGTGGTGGCCCCTCCAACTTTGGGCTTGGCTTGGCTTTCATCTAAGGTGGTGTTTGAAACCAGAGATGTGTCTACTCTACAAGCAATAGCCTGCTGTCTAGCCACTGTGGGTGTTGTCACCTCAACCAGAAGATGAAGATTAGAGACAGACTGGCCCAGTCACTTCCCGCAACTATCAATTCCCTCAAAGAGAAAGAACGCAATTGGCTTTTGTCTTTGACTAAGAAGCACAGTTCAGCCACGTGGTCACTTCTAGTCCGTTGACTTCGCAGTGTTACAAGTAGAGAGTTCTTGTTTGTTGCTGCCACTAATTGGAAACTTTTAAAGCCTGAAATGTGTGTAAGGGACCAAGGCTGTTTCTCTTCCCTGGCCTGTAGACAGAAGGCCAGTCAATTAACACTACCTTATGGTTCCCTTTGTGCTCTGTGCCACAGACACAGCCTGGGACAAGATAGACATCAGCCCCTGCAGCACCCGGAAGCCTTCCTATGCCCCACTCCATCCCCTAGGACCCCCGTTAAGAAAGGTAGGGCAGAGTTCCTGTTTTAGGGGTACCACTGAGGGGAAGACAGGAGTAAAGAAACACTTAGCTGGAATTTCTTGGTAAGGCAGTGGGAACGAACAGAATGTTCCAGAAATACACAAAAAAAATTCAGAAGTGGGAAGACGGGAATAAGGACCTCATTCCTTGCATGTGTACGTATGTGAGTGCGAGCGAGCAAGCATGTGTGTGTGTGTTTGTGTGTGTGTGTGTGTGTGTGTTGAGACAGTAAGACCTGGCTGGGTACTCATAGGCAGCCCTCTTCTGTCAGCCTCTGAGGGCTGGGATTAGCGGGCTGATCCCCCATGCTTGGCATGGGTATTTTCACTCGCTTCGTTGGGCAGGGTAGGGCGATAAAGAGGTCAACCCTACACTGTGTCTGTCAGTCTTGCAGCCTCTCCATTTTCTCATTGTACACCTGCCTGTTCATTGCTCTGTGATATGTGAGCAAATCTGTACCTCTTTTCCCAGACTTTACCCCTTGTCATAGGGGTTTACAGGACATAAATACAGTAGCTCTATGTGACACCTAAAATAGAACAATTTAAAAAATTACATTTCACGTGTGTATTTTCCTTTTGTGGTAGAACATATTTTTAAAGATGGCATAGCCCAGGCTAGCCTAGAAATCATTATGTAGTCCAGGTTGGCTTTGAACTCTTGGTGATCCTGCTGTCTCAGTCTCCTGAGCTTACAGGTGTGCTTCTCCACATCCCGCTTCTTCCTCTCCTCCTCCTTGCCCCTCTCATTTTGAATGCTAGGCATCAATGCATGCCAGGCAAGCATTCTGTCTAGCTGTGCAGGATCCTTGAGTGTGTGGCATCTGGAGCCCAGGTCTGCTTCGTGGACCTGGTACTTGCTTCCCTGTGTGAGCTTCTGCAGGTTGCCTGAGTCCCCTGCCTTTGTTTCTTCATATGTAAAATGGAGCTAAGAATAGTCTCATGGGCTTTTCCTGCCAGCTCATGACTTAGGCTAATGCCCTGCAAACTGTAAGTGATCATTTTCATTGAGATAATACCAGTTACTTCTGAGAAGACTAGAGCTGCAGGGGTTAACTTCTGACAGATACACAGGCAAAAGCACAAAGCACGAAACACAGACACAGTGGAGGTGAGTTTAGAAAGACTGTCAGTGACACTGATAAAACACCAGGTTAGGTAACCTCTCCCATGGGATATGATGCTCCCTGATTTGTAGGTCTGGGTTTTAATCTGCCCAAAGCATCAATTAAATGAACATTTAACTTAGATTAGATTATTAAAGTAATAACTGCTGATAACAGAAGATTTGAAAACAAAAGAGACAGAAACCAAAATCATTCATTCTTCTAGCATTAAAAACAGTTACTACTAACGTTTTGCTACACCATCTTGTTTATGCCGCTTTTCTGTATACTTTCCCCAGTGCATACAAACATATGTGTGAACATGTGTTTATTTTTCAAAATCAAGAACACTCGAGAAACACATATATATTGGGTTCCCATAGCTGCGACACAAAGGCCCTCAAACTGGGTCACTTAAAAGAAATGTATTCTTTCCTGGCTCTGGAGCTAGTAGCCTAGAAACAAGATTTGAGCAAGCCCTCTCCGTCTGGTGGTCCTGGGGTGGGATGGGGGCAGGGCCTCCGTCTAGTGGTCTTGGAGGTGGGGTGGGGGCAGGGACCCTCTCTTGCCTCTTTTGGCTTCTGGAATTCTCTAGCGTCCCTTGTTTGCAGCAGTTTTCACGTGACCTTCTCAGATGTGTCTCTATCATTGATCCGATTTAATTCTCCTCTCTCTCCAGTATGAGCTTTTCTTAGCTGAGCTCATCTGCAAATGTCCCACATTCCAAAGTTCCCAGTAAACCCGAATATCCAGGACACCATTAAACCATCAGTACAGCACAACACGTAAGGAAGGTATTTGGTGTCAACCATGTGATATGCTATACACCCTCCTTCTCACCATAGCCCAGAGAGCAGTATTAGATTCCACTTTCATTCTGGCCTCCGGCCCAGGCAGTCTAGCCCTGCTTCCTTCCCGTGTCACTCTCCGAGTGTCTATTTGTTGGCTAGGATAGATGTGGAGTCCTGCAGTGGAATTTGGCGCTTCTGCTGTTATCCAAGACTTAGGAGAGAAGACTGCTTTTTCCCAGAGTCACAGAACCTGTAGCTTGAATTTCACCAATTCACAGTACTACATATAGCCTTAGCGTCGGCTGCCATGGTAACCACAGTCATCCTATGCTCACCCTCCTCAAATTGCTGCCCTTGAGTAGATCTGTGTCTACCTGTTCACCAGCCCAGAGTTCTTCTTCCTTTTCCATCTTTGCTGATTGTACAACTGTCCTCAGGCCACCTCTGACCTCAGGCCACCTCTGTCAGGTCAACGTTACCTTCAATGCCATTTTATATCCAAACACTCCTGTCTGACCTTGTTATTGAAATTATTTAGAGTCCTCTCAATTTACCCCAGAAACACTGTGTAGCGTTGAACTTGAGGGAGAGCTGCTGTCATCTCAGCCACTTTCCAGTCCAGTCTTGGGCTTTGTCTGCAGGGAGCAGCCTCCACGGAACGACTGCCAGTAAGCAGTCTGAAGAAGTTGTTGGTTCCACAGAAAATGTACTACTTCCTTAGACAAATGTCGTCCTCTGCTGCTTCAGAGCAGGCAAAGAACTGCCGTGTCACTTTTCCCACAAGAAGCACAATGTGTTTGAGTCAGAGATACCCACTGAAAGTTTCCTCTGGTTTAGAAATGGCTCCTCATTATGACAGGCAGGCCACTTCCCTTTCTTATGAGTACACAACTTCTCAGCTTTTGTCACATTTGATAACTTAGGGTGATTGCCCATGTGGATTAACTGTGATGAAAATCCTCATTCATTAAATGAAGATACATTAAACACCAACTCGGGAGAGATTCTTGCAAGCCCACTGGGTTTGAAGGTCTTTTCTTTGATAGCCCACACCTAGTGCCAGGGGAAAAAAATGCAAACACCCAAAGAAAAATTGGAAAATAGGTCTCAGAGACAGCTTAGTGGGTAAAATGGTGCCATGCAAATGTAAGCCCCCAGAATCCTTGTAAAACGCTGCTCTGCAGTGCCCGTGTCTAATCCAGAAGCTCCTACAGGGAGAAGGAGACAGGAGAGTCCTTGGAAGTTCACAGGCCAGCTCATCTGCTGTATGCAGCAGTGAAATACGAAGAAATCCTCAGAAAAGCCACCTGAGGTGGTCCTCTTATCTCTACGTTCTAGCTGTGGCACACATGCATACACACATGTGCAAACACACACACCTCACACATTATTCATACATACACACATCATACACACACACAGACAAACTCATTATATACACATACACATCATAAATGTACACACATATCACACACACTGCCCCGGCCTGTGGGGATTCGACCAGACCTTAGGGAAGGGGGCGAAAGAATGAAGGGACAAGAGACACAAGGAATGAGAGCAAGTCTGGAGTTCTGATCAAGCTCTGAAACTTTAATTTTGGGTGCAGGTTATAAAGACACAGCAAACCAAGAAATTTGGGTGAGGGTCATTGCTTAGGGCTATCCTACTATTGAATGCTTATTGCCCTAGACCATCCCACTGTCATAACCAGCTCCTAGGAAATGCCAGACGTTCTTTACGTTCCTGGGGCCTGAGACCTGTGAACGTCCTTTCTTAACCTTGCACTGACTAGGCTTTCTAGAACAGCAGGTAACTTCCTTGGTTCTCTTAGGACAGCAGGTAGTTTCCTGGGTTTGGCTCCCAGCAACACACAAACACACATCATACATGTATACACATCACACATACCCACATTTACACACACAGACACACACTCATGCATGTACATACATACATATACATTATGCATGTACACATACATCACACACACTACACACATCATACAATGTACATCACATACACACACACATATACATTATACACCCCAAACATACATGTACACACATCACACATAGCTACATGTACATACACATCACATACATACACATTATACACCCTCATCATACATGTACACACATCACACATAACCACATGTACATACACATCACACACACATTGTACACCCTCATCATACATGCACACACATCACACATACCCACGTACACACACACACTCACACACACTGAAGTGGAGCTAGATGATCAAACTTCAGGAATTTCCAGTGAGCACAGGGTGATGGAGGGAGAGGCTGCTCTTCGATGTCACCTGCCCCATCTGCCAGGCTGGAGAAAGAGTTTTGAACAAAGCAAGCCACACCCACACATGGATTTGTCTTTTTGGTTTTCTTCTGTTGTTTTGCTAACAGAATCAACAGAAATCAACCCACCATGTGAAGACACCATCTAAAGCAATGCATGTTCTATAAAGGCAGATGGTGAACATGCTAGAAAACCTGTTCACAAATACAACTAATACATCTACTCCACGAGATAATTGCTGTGAGTCCAACGAAGGGATGACAGTGGGGCCAGAGCAGCAGCAGACCACGTCCTGGTGAGGGAGGGCTTCCACAATGGCTTCTGCTTTTTTGAGAGATTTCACAATTTTATGCTTCTCCATAGCTCTGTCAACAACCAGGTTGGCACAGAATGAAAATTAGCAGAATTACCCAGACTCTGAGAGCAAATCTCTGCAACCTCCTCTTTCAATTTCGTTACTGAAGAGACCCTGCCTGCCTGAGAAATGTGGTCCTGAATTTCAAATGCTTAAATGGTTTTTGGCACACCAAGAACCAAGATTTTTACAATTTTGTATGTTAGTTTTATCCAAATGTGGCATTTTAAATAGCCACGTGTCTAAATGTCTGAATGCTCTCAAGCTGGATTCCTGAACTTTTTAAGAGTGTGCGTAAGTTGTGTGTGTATGTGTGGTATGTGCAGGTGTATGTGTGTGTATTGTCTGTGCATTGTATCTGTATATGTGTGTGTGTGTATGTATGTGTGTATATGTGTGTGTGGTGTATGTGTCTGTGTGGTGTGTGTATCATGTGTGTATGTGTTTGTGTGGTTTGTGTGGTGTATGTGTGTAGTGTGTGTATGATGTATGTGTCTGTGTGGTGTGTGTGATGTATGTGTGTATGTATGTTGTCTGTGTGGTGTGTGTGGTGTATGTATGTGTGTGTCATATGTGTATGTGTTTGCATGTTATATGTAGTGCATGTGTGTTGTATGTGTGTGTTGTATGTGTATGTTATATGTGTGTGTTGTATGTGGTGTATATATGTACGTATGTATGGGTGCTTATAGTATGTGTGGTGTGTGTGTTTGGCGTGTGGTGTATGTGTGTATGGTGTATATGTGTTTGTGTGGTGCATGGTGGTGTACATGTGTATGTGGTATGTATGTGTGTATTTGTGTGTGGTATGTATGTGTGTGTTTGTGTGTGGCATGTATGTGTTTATAAACTATGTGATATGTGTGTGTGATGTATGTGTTTATTCGTGTATGTGATGTGTGTATTTTGTGTGTATGTGTGTGTGCGTGCATGTGTGCGTGTGTCTGTCTGGTTTTTCACTTCTCCATTTAGGATTGTGTAATAAACTACCTTAAAGCTTGGTGGCCTTAGACTTAAGGCATGTTTGACTGCTCTTACTGTCTTTTTCGGGCTTCACTGGGAATTTCCTGTGGTCTTTGTCACAACAGTCACACCACTCAACAGAATCCACTGGTGGTTGATGGGGCTGGAGCAGAGAGCTTCAGTCGCTGTAGCTCCTTGATGGCTCCGGAGCTGCCTGCTTCTCTCTGTCGAGGTCTAACCAGGTAGGCTGCCAAGGCTCAGGGCTCCAGGCTGGCATTCCAATAAGCAGGGGGACAGGGAGATGCTACTACTCTTTAAAGCCCAACCTTGAGGCCAACCTGGTCTACAGAGTGAGTTTCAGGACATCAAGGTCACACAGAGAAACCCTGTCTTCAACAACAACAACAACACAACAACAAAGTCCCCTGGGATAAGTGGAGGTAAAGTCTTCCATCTCAACAACAAAAAAAAAAAAAAATGGTTTGTAGTCCTGGGAACCTAGCTCAGTGCCTGGGAGGTCCTGGATTCAACTCCCTAGCAGTGAAAAGAAGAAAAGGAAAATGGTATCTGTATCCATCTCTTTAATTTTCTACAGTGTGTACTTTGCTTTTTATTTGGAAACAATATATTAAATATGTATCAAAGAAGACAAAATAGTATCCTGCGCTTCAGATACATATCTTCCATTTTCAACAACTGGTGACTTTTGGGTTCTCTCAGCCCCGTCCTTCTAATCTCTCTGTTCCTGTAGTATTTTAAATCAAATCCCAGATACCACATGAGCTACCACTCATCCACTGCAGGGAGCCTCCAGGTACGAGGAAACAGTGAGGGCAGCTGTCAGAGGAACTGTCTACTCGTTCCATCCAGAAGCTTTCTTTCATTATTAACAAATCGCCCTTGCTACCCAGAGGACCTTTGTTTTCAGTAACTGCTATTAGCACCTCAAGGAACAAGGATGTTCCTGCTCCGACTCTGGTGACACTTGCTGGACTGGAGACTTGGGAGACTTAGGTGTCAACACCTACTGGTGTCAGCACCTACTGGTTTTGATGGAGCGACATTGGCAATGGCTAGCTTTTCCTCTTCTCTGGGTGTATTCCATCTGTCACTGAAACTCACTGTTGGTCCACTTTACAGATTTGGCTAGAGACACTGAAAAACTTGCTTAGGCTCAGAGGACAACAGAAGTGGATTTTCCTTGAGTTACACTTGGGCTGGTCCTGGCTTGGTCCAGTGACATTATCACATAATTCCAACCTACTTCCCTGAGGGTGATATGGTGAATGATTAGCAAGAACCTTTGAAAGTACTTGTCAAGTATTTTCAAGTATATTGTCTTAAATCACAAAAGTCTCTGAGTAGGTAATAAATTTTCTGTCTAATTAATTGTTTGACAATTTTATCCATGTATACAGTATATGGGGACTAGGTGAGTGGGGATCATTGTCCTCTATGATCACGTCTTCACCTCTGGTGACCTCCTCTTCCCAGTTAGGACTCATCCTGCTTGCACACCATCTTGTGTGTGTGGGTATCACCCAAGTCACTGCAGCTGCTCTGTGTTTACAGTGAGTTGCAGTTAATGCAGAGATTCCTAACTTATCTAAGGGCTGAGACTAAGTGGCTATTAGGTGCTCAGCCCTAAACAGGGTAACTATCCTCTCTGCAAAGGCCCATGGGACATCACAGAATAGCTTTTCATGACTCAAAAGTCCAAGAGCTATAAAATGGACTCAGACTCCTGGCCCTCTTCTGTTTGTAGCATTTCCCTGCTTACTTCCTCTGTACAGGTAATACTCTACAACTTGTATAATTTATTATTAGTTTAATCAAAATGTGAATATATACATACTCATATACATGCAAATTTTTCTTATTTCCCCCATTCTTTCACTAAAGATAGCACTTTTGTGTGTTCTAACAAAAGGTGAAGGTGTTCTTAAACTCACCATGTACCCCAGGCTAGCCCCAAACTTGTGGCTGTCCCCCCCATCTCAGCCTACCAAGTGCTGGGGTTACAGGCATGAGCTAGCATACTTAACTTCTCAATGAGTGTTTGTCATCCCCTAATGTAGACCAGCTGATGCCTCTCTAGTGTGCGGAGCGTAGGAAGTGTGATCATCAGGGAGCCAGGAGAGAGGTGGGTGGGAAGGTAACGGTGTCAGATAGAACTCTGGAAGATGAAGGCTGAGAACTCTAATTCTCTCATTAATAGAAAGGAAAGAATTAGAGATCAGAGATATGTGAAATGGAGGTGGGTGGGTACTCAAAGGAACATTGTCTTCTTTCTAATTCTACCCAAGAGCAACTCTGTGTCTTTAGCTCTTTACTACGGAACTGAACTGTATCAGATGAGTGACTGTGAACCACACTACTGTGTTCCAGCTTTACTATTCTAGCCATAGATCAGAATCTAGAGAGGGAACAAGGTCTAGCCAGGAAGTTAGCGTGTGTAGGTAGCTGGCTAGCATTATTGTTAGCACTGTGGTTTAACACAGAACGTTTTGTTTCACGACTGAGGTTTCAAAATTCTCAAACATATCATTACACCCACACCAAGAACGCAGAGAAACAGCTTCTCTTGGAGCTAAGAGTTTGAAGGAGGGGTGACAGGCAGGAACGTGAGCAATGTACACACCTCCAGAGAGCTAAGTCAACCGTTTCCAGCACTCAACAGGAAGTCTCGGCTGTGTGCATGTCTCAGGTCTCCATTCCTTCCTTTGTAAAGACACCTGACTGCTGGCTAAGTCTTTCACAGGAGATGTCCCCACTCTCTGTATGTCCTGCTAGTCTCACCCATCATCCGTGTTTGAACAGATTCTTCTGTAATTCAGAAATCCCATCATGCAACACCATGCGTGTTGAACCCTTTGAAACTTGACACAGGGGCTCTCCTGACATCTAGGGTAGTTTGTAGGTCTCCCCATCTTCCTTCACATTTTCCCTTGAGTGATGTTGAGTATTTCTTTAACTCATAGTTTTGGCAAGTATGGGACAATGATCCCTTCTTTACTGTCCTGATAAATAGCCTTTCCACAACACAGGGCTAAGATTCTCCTTTATTTATTAATGATTTTTCTCATCGTATTTTGAAGCAAGGTCTTACCATGTAGCCTAGCCTGGCCGTAAACTCTCAGTCTTCCCAGCTGAGCCTCCTGAATGCTGAGGTCGCAGTATGACCCATCACACATGGCTTGTTAATAAATCTTATAGTTTAGAATCATTTTACATCTTTAGAAAAGCCACAAAAACAGGACAGAGGCTTCATGTCCCATACCAGTTCCTGTTGTTCACATATGACATCAATATGGCAGATGAAGCCACAAAGACGGACTCCATCACTGTGAATTGAATCCCGTAGCTCATTTGAATCTCTTTAGAATGTTGTGAGTGTCTTTGTTAGAGTCCAGAATCCTGTTTAAGATACCACACATCTTTGTATTTTTTTAGGTTCTTCTTTGCTGAAATAGTTTATGATTAACTTTTTATATTTGGACCATCTAGGCATCTCCAAAAACTTCATAATAATATAACAAATATAATACTCACTATTACATTAACATGAATTTATGTAAAACGACCATTGATTTGAAAGCACACACTACTGTTTACTTCCTATGACATAAATGCTGTTATTTAAGCAATACAGCTATAGGTGTTAACTGCACCAGTTGATAGTAATTAATAATAGGACTAAACTAAGCAAATAATATATTTGAAAAAACAATTTTTTTTGTTTTTTTGAGACAGGGTTTCTCTGTGTAGCCCTGGCTGTCCTAGAACTCACTCTGTAGACCAGGTTGGCCTCGAACTCAGAAATCCGCCTGTCTCTGCCTCCCAAGTGCTGGGATTAAAGGCGTGCACCACCACGGCCCGGCTGAAAAAACAATTTTCAAATACACCTTTTATGTTATAATCGTTTTTTTTCCTGCCTCTGTTTTGTGTTTACCTTATGTTTATTCTGCTCCCATGGAAGACCTAGTAATTGAGCTGAGCTGCAGAAACCCAGACTGGGAGGTCTGGTCCATGAAGAATATTTTAAGGAGCATGCTGGTCACTTGTGGGGAACATAGCTCAATAGAACTTCAGAACTCAGAGAACTTCTGAGAAGACTACTTAGAGAAACTAAATAACATTAGTTTTCTTTCTCTAAAATGAATTTTAAAGGTGATCTTAAAAACAGTACCTAGTACACACACTACTGAATTTGGTTCTCAAAGTAACCTTGTTAGGGTTTCCTCCTACCCACAAAGCACCTGACTTTAGGCATTCTTGGTACTGAAAGCTCCTTCCACCCTACACCTCTGGAAGAGGACTCATCTCTCTGAAGCCCTGCAGTAAGAATCACTTCCTTTTCTTGTGCAAGAGGGCCCTTCTGGAAATTTTGTAGACCCTAGAAAGACACAAAATGAGAGTCTTTTGGAGCCTCACACCTGCATCTGATGCTTAGGACTGTGGGACCCCTCTTGAAATTGTGGGGAACTAGGCAAGAAGAACACCCTCAAGCTGGAATGGCTGGTGGAAAGCAGAAGAGTGTGTGAGCCACCCAGTCAGCCTAGCCCAGGTCTGCCCCACTGCAGACATCCATGCTATGTGAAGTAATGACCCTTGTTATTTTAAGTAGCTCATCACTGGTCACCAGAGTTGCCTATGCTTCATGGCAGAAGGCAGCCCACATCACATGTCCAACTATTCATAATTATGTTTAGTCCTTTGGCTCCAAGGGGACCTCTCCACATGTACCTGTGAGTTCAGAACATGTCCTGGTCTTCACCCCGTACTTCTGACAGTTGGCTTCACTGAGTTCTGCAGCTTGTTTTTGTTTTTTGTTTTTTGTTTTTTTAAAAAAACCACTAGGTAAATTAAATACAAGAACCCTTGATCGAGGTCTGTGTGGAGCCACAGTTGAGAGTCTCTGTTCTGCAGGATGAGTTTCATGAAAGTTGTCAAGAATAAAGCCTACCTTAAAAGATACTAAGTGAGATTTAGAAGGCGATGAGAGGGTAAAACTGACTACTATGCACGGAAACGATTGGTGA
This sequence comes from Grammomys surdaster, assembly GCF_004785775.1. NCBI lineage: Eukaryota > Metazoa > Chordata > Mammalia > Rodentia > Muridae > Grammomys > Grammomys surdaster. The sequence continues at coordinate 4,408,995 of NW_021604678.1, forward strand.
TCCAGGACAAGAATAAGTACAACACACCCAAGTATAGGATGATAGCTCGTGTAACTAACAGAGATCTCATCTGCCAGATTGCATATGCCCGTATAGAAGGGGATGTGATCGTCTGCGCAGCACATGCACATGAACTTCCAAAATACGGTGTGAAAGTTGGCCTGACAAATCATGCTGCAGCCTATTGCACTGGCCTGCTGTTGGCTCGCAGGCTTCTGAATAGGTTTGGCATGGACAGGATCTATGAAGGCCAGGTGGAGGTGAATGGAAACGAATACAATGTGGAAAGCATTGATGGTCAGCCTGGTGCCTTCACTTGCTATTTGGATGCAGGTCTTGCCCGAACTACAACTGGCAATAAAGTTTTCGGGGCCCTGAAGGGAGCTGTGGATGGAGGCTTGTCTATCCCTCATAGTGCCAAAGGATTCCCTGGTTATGACTCTGAAAGCAAGGAATTCCATGCAGAGGTACATCGGAAACACATCATGGGTCAGAACGTGGCAGACGACATGTGCTACCTCATGGAGGAAGATGAAGATGCAGATAAGAAACAGTTCTCGAAGTACATCAAGAACAACGTAACTCCAGACATGATGGAGGAGATGTATAAGAAAGCTCATGCTGCTATCCGAGAGAATCCAGTCTATGAGAAGAAGCCCAAGAGAGAAGTAAAGAAGAAGAGGTGGAATCATCCTAAAATGTCTCTTGCCCAGAAGAGAGATGGGGTTGCTCAAAAGAAGGCAAGCTTCCTCAGAGCTCAGGAACAGACTGCTGATGAAAGCTAAATCAATTTTCTATGAAGATTTTTTTTTATAAAGACAATAAACATTGATCAAGCAAAAAAAAAAAAAGAAAGAAAAGAAAAAAGAACCATTGATCTTGCAAACATCATGGAAGTTACATTTGAGGAGACTGCTGTCATGTCTTGCTGTCACCGTAATCCATCGTTTTTAGGTTTTCTCAAGTATTAAGGGAACCCTGCATTCCAGTTTACCCATAACAATGCCAGTTTGTAACTATAATTAAAAATCCTCTATTCTCCAAAATGTCCTTATTTGGGTGACTAGTCACCTTCTCTAGAGGACTGCTAGGGTTCTAATCAAGATGATCAACACTACTATTCTCAGGATAGTGCATGCCGTCGAGACTTCTGATTTTAGGGCAGGTTGTTGGTTTGGGAGAATCTCAGCTGTCTCATAGGAAGTTAAATCTTTCCTAGTTCCTGGGTGTCCTGATTTGTTACAGCTCCGGGGTGTGTGTAAAGGTAAAAGAAAATTCAAGACTTCCCTTGTTCACCATTTCTGGAGTTTAGATCTGTAGATGTTAGAAATTTTTCTCTTCCAGCCTTTGTATTTTGATTTTCCAGGCCTTTCTAACCAATTCCTTAAGGATAAGCAAGGTTAGATTCCATTGCTTGAACCACAGACTGATAAGGGAGCTGCCTAGTCCAGAGTGGAGGGTAGTGGAATGGTCACAGTACACACAGGACAGAGGATTGTGAAAGAACAGATGGGAAAGCATCTTAAACAGTGGTTCTCAACCTGTAGCTCTCGACCCCTTTAGGGGTCAAATGACCCTTTCACAGGGGTCGCATAGCAAATGTCTTGCTATCAGAAATTTACATTATGATTCTTAGCAGTAACAAAATTACAGTTATGAAGTAGCAATGAAAATAATTTTATGGGGGTGTGTGTGGGGGGGTTACCTTAATGTGAGAAACTGCATTAAAGGGTTACAACATTAGGAAGGGAGAGGACCACTGATCTAGAAGGCAGAAGGTAGCTCAGATATCAATGTTAGATTGTAAAACACGAGCTAAGTGTGTGGGTGTGCGAAGGACTGGACACAGCCACTTCCCACTGAGTGTATAGAAAAGACACAGGAGAAAGGTGAGGTTCCCTTGACAGTTGAAAAGGAAAACAGTATTTATTGAAAGAGAAGGAAAAATATATCCTGATCGGAAAGTCTCGGTGTGTTTTGTTATCTGGTAGTACAGTTGTTCAAGCTACCGGAAGGAGGAAGGGCTAGTAAAGGACTTGGAGGTTTTATGGTTACTGCGTTCTATTGATATTGAATGCTAAGGTGTCTTAGTCCAATTTCTGTTGCTATAACAGAAGGCCAGAGGCTGGGTAAAGAATAGAAGTTTATAAGAAGTAGTCATGGTAGCATCGTGCATCTGCATTCTGACATGGTGAAGGACATCCCACGGTTAGACAGATGGCAGAAGCTTGTCTTATACAGTCATGTGTGCTATCATACAGCTCTCACTCTCATCCTAAATATCTTCCAAAGGCCTGACCTCCAGGTTCCCAACACAGAAGATCTTGAGGACAGTCCCGTACCAAATGCTAGAACACAGACTTCAGATTTTATTTGGTGAGTCCCAGGGAATGGAGACTGCTGGTGTTCAGGGATAATCACTGGGCAACAGATGCATTTGGGTGTGAAATCTGGTACCCGTAGATACATCAGCCAGTCAGGACCCTGCTGAAGGCCTGGATAACTTTGAAGCCTGCTGGTGCTGGTAGAAATGGGAAAAACAACATGCAAAATGGAAATAAGAATTTGTAAACTGACAGTTCTCCTGAAAAAAAAATCACCCACAAAGCCAACTTTCAGCATGTGTTGGCACAGTCTCTGTATTTATAAATACACTATATTTACATAGAGTGGAAGGAAAGCCTGTAACACTTCCATATGCTGCTATAACATAACTCTCCTCAACTATCTGCCTGGAGAGCTTGCTCAATACATTAGTAAGAAATAGAATAAGCAACCAAAATAATCTCTTCATCTTTCCATGAAAGTACTTGTGTGTGTGTTTTGTATTTATATGTGTACATGTGTACTCACACATCTATGGACATATGCATTGTGTGTATGCAGATATGTGTATTTGCTGCATGTGTAATTATGTGTATGTATATGCAATTGTGTATGTAGGCATGTGTATATGCATATGTACATATGGTATGTATACATATATGTATGTGTGCATGCATCCACTTATTTTTAATTCATTTTTCAGCAAAATCTTAGACTTCAGAGGATGCATCCAATTTCCACTGAGAAATCAGACTGCTTTCAGTACCCCTGGTTTTGCTTCAGTTAGACATGGTGGTGGATGCAAGGGACTTCTGCTGAAGCAAAGGAAAATTCATTCACTTGTCCTGTCCAGCAGGACAATAAACAGGGGTCCAGGGAGGTCACCTGAAAGAGGTGGGGGGGGTAAGCAGGCAAAGACAAAAGGAATGACGACCTGTCTATAATCAGATCAGATCGTAATTTTTACTTTTCCACACACAGGTTATATACACAAAAAGGCAGGATGTGGGGAAGGGGATGACACAGGGGTGTAGGTGTTCAGGGGGAGTACAGATATCTTCCAGAACAGAGTGTCAGCTGGGTGAAGGTTCAGGGGACAGACCACTATGACTCCGCCTATGATTCACTTGTCTTTATCTAAGTTGGTACTATCCACCAAGGTTACCCACCTACAAGGCCTTATGACTAGGCTTGGCAGCCTTCCACCAAAGCTGTCTGTTTACAATAACTCCCAGCTATCTGTTTCAGTGTTTTTCCACAGAGACCCAAGACTTGGTGCTAGCAGGCATGTATGTCTGGCCTATTGCTGATTTTAGGCCTATGGCTGATCTTAGGCCTTCAGTGTATAAGCAGGGCTGCTCCCGACATTCACTGAGTTGTCAGTGGACAATAAACTTGGTAGTTCCCACGACAGTGACATTGTGGAGACTCCTTAACAATGAGCGAAAGCAAGTGATTTGTAGCTTTCCCTCTATCGTCCCATCAAGTCTGTTGATTCTACTTTTTAAACTAATTTGAAACTTGAATCTCTTCACTATCACCCACAAAATTCAACCCAGACTACCTTCCTGATCACATGTCCAGTCAGAGTAAGGCCCTCAGCTCTCCCGTGAAGAGATCAACTGGCCATTGTCTGTCTCATGTCTCCCTTTGCTAAATATAACAAGGAGGTCCCAGTCCTGCCCAGCCACATTAGGACCAAATCCAAGACTGATAAACATGGGTCTTCTTCTTCTTCTTCTTCTTCTTCTTCTTCTTCTTCTTCTTCTTCTTCAGGAATTTGGAATTAGGACTCAAACACAGCAATGAGCTGTTGAAGTGCTGGGTCTGAAGCCTGGGGACTGGAGGCTGAGTGAACAGAAACCAGAGTTTATCTGAAAGCGGAGCTTACCTGGAGCAGGATAGCACAGATAAGATACAGACAGAGGATGCACTCACCCAGAAAGAGAGACAAGATGAAGAGAGAAGGGGGGGCCCAGGAGAGAAGGGGGAAAGGGAGGGAGAGGAGAGGGAGACTACTGGCTTGGCTACCTGGTTCCCCCACGTTTCTCCTTCCAGCTCCCAGATGTGGTGAGGCCAGTGTTCCTTTCTTGGGTTCAAGCCATTTCCCCACTACCTTGTAACGCTCCTGCAAGCAGTTTACAGCCATTTCTATTTTTTGTACCAAACATGCTCTCATCAATGTTCTATTGACTTTATTTCATGTCCTGTCTTAGCACTGATTGTGTTACACTGGAGCTCTTGACTCCAGCTCTCTCTCTCTCCCAGCTGCCTTTGAGCTTCCTTACGGGTTCATAGTTTGTCTGCTGCTATCTTTTGAATTCCAGTGCTCAGGTAAGTGACAGCCATACATCAGCTAACTCTCTAGAAAGTATCTTTCGAGTTAGGGGTCAATCCTTTTACATCCTGCATCGATCTGGCTTGGGATGACTGTGTTTCACATTGAGATTTGACAACATAAACATGAAACTCAAGCTATTGCTTCTGACTGGCCCGAGCCCCTGAGTGGTGCAGTAGGAGCTGGTAATGACTGACTCCTAGGGTAGAAGAGGCCATGGGAGGTCACTGCTGTCTGGAAACAGGGCATAATTTTATCACGGAATAGTAGTCATTTGCTTTTATTTAAAAATACATAACTTCAGATACATGAAATGTACAGCAACAGCAGTGCAAAGGTAAACAAACAAACAAATACCCAACTGTCGTCCCAGTTACTTCTCATTCATGTGTATTCATACAGCTTACAGGGTGGGAGTCATCCTTCTAATAAAAATATATTTCATGAACCAATTATAGTTTTATTTTCTGTTGCTGTATGGATTTTCTAAGTTTTAATAATAGCTCTATGATAGCTTAGCTAATTAGATATGCATTAGATTCTTGATTTTTCCTATGATTGATATTCAGATTGCTGTGCTCCTTTCTCCTCCTTCCCCTCCTCCCTCCCCCTTACTCTTCCATCCTCTTCTTTTTCGCTCCTCCCTCCCTTCTTCCTCTCGCCTCCATCCCTCCTCCCTCTGTCTCCCTTCCCTTTCTCTCTCTCCTGCTACTCCTCCCCCATTTTCTCTCTCCCTCTCTTCCTCCTCTCCATCCGTTGTTGATGTGGTTTATTTGGAAAACATCATATAAATTCTTCTCTTCTTTTAGTTTGATTCTTTTAGAATAAATCTGCTCAATCCACGTTATTGCCATAGGGTTGAGCTTTTGTTCAACAACAAATATGCGCTGAGAATGTCGTACACTGGATGCTAAATCCTGGCACCACAATGATACAACATCCTGAGTCTCAAAGAATTCTCTTGCTGTCTCTTCTTTTCTGGCTTGCCAAAGAGTACCATGCAGGCTACAGTAGGGGAACTGTCATAAAATGCCTGACTCAGCTGTGGTCCTGCATGCTACAGTACTGGCTGGACAAGAAGTGTCCCTGGAGCAGTAGTGGAAGGTCTGTTATCGGAGTAGCTACCTACTGCTGTGTATCTGGGCAGAGGTCTCCACCTCAGGATGGAATCCATGTGTGGTACCACAAACCTGGTCAAAAGCTGGTGACTGCATTATTAAATACAAAAAATGCTGCTACTATTCTGCTAAGTGCCCATCAAATTGTCGTCTAAATAATTATGTTTATTTCTGTACTACTATTAGCTTTGGTCAGAGATAGATAGTTCTTTTGGATGTACACAGTAGTAACTGAAGAAACTCATAACTTATCAAAGTGATGAAGTTAGGAGACTATTGCACACTCAGGCATGGATGGAAGAGTCTGTACTACCCCTTCCTAGGCTCAGCTATGGATGGGAGACTCTGTAGCACCTCATCCTAGGCTCAGCAGATAAATTAGAATATGGCATGGCAAAGTGCTATCCCATAGCACATAGGGATGAACAATAGCTGTGAAGCCAGACTCCCTTGTCTTGGAGCTGGCTTTACATGCTATATTTCTTACTAAAGGATGCCATGATCTCTGTCTACAGCAACACCGTGGTCTCTTTGACCCCAGTGCCATTACCCAGGACGTTCAAAGGAAAGAATTAGTGACACTTCTAGTAGTACTAGTAATAATGACCATTTGTTTGCTGAGTATCTAGGTCTGGATTTTATGATGTAATACAATGTAACCCTCTCAGTGATGATGTGAGACAGTTACCTTTATATACAATGTAACCTTCTCAGTGATATTGTGAACTGGTTATTGTTATATACAATGTAACCTTAGTGATACTGTGACTCAGTTACTTTTCTATACAATGTAACCCTCTTGGTGATAATGTGAGCCGGTTCCTTATATTATCCTCACTGTTTCCCACAACAGAGCTTCAAGGATATAAAAATAAATTGCCAGGTTCGCACAAGTTTAAAAAAAATCGAAGGGAGAAGATGGGTGGGTGTTCACACTTGTAACCCCAATATTTGGGAAGCTGAGGCAGGATTGAGTTCAAAACCAGTCTGAGTTACACAGAAGTTCTGGAGACAGACTAGGAACTTAGTCAGTTTAGCTACAAGATTGCTGTCTCTGAACTGAATTCCCCTCTTCCTGGGCAAGCTCTGTAAATGCAAAGTCTTTGTTCTGATGGTGACTACAGGAGAGCATTGTTCTGTTGAGGAAGCCTTACTGGCCAAGTCTCAAGTCTCTTCAATGTGGCCTCTCTTGATTGTCAACCCTCATGGTCAGGACTAACCTTCTCCGTCCCCAGTCAGCAATGAGATGATCACTCGAGCCTCTTTGGATAACGCTGTTCTGGGTACACATGGAGCAACACACAGTGCTTTAGTGTGTATTGTTCATCAAGATGCTCTTCCCAGAAGGTAGCTTTTGTCCTCCTTGATATTCTCATTTCTAGTCACAACAGAGTATGCAATGCTGCATACCTAAATGCGTAAGAAGCTGTGACCTTCTGTATATTCCAACACCTGGCATGCTCAAACGTTTCCTGTTTGAGAAATTATTAGCAACGAGCCTGAATCCAAATAGAGAGAAGTTGCCTTTGGCTGGGATCCCAAGAAACAGTCCCTGACTAGAGGTCATGAGCAAGTGATTTACAGGTGGAATGTTCCTGAGGAAAACTAGTAACAGAGTAGGAAAGCCAGACAAGGAAAGGGGAACATAAAGCAAAGGTGTGTGGAACTTCTGCTCCTGCCTGACCCCAGGGGAGCTCAGGAGTATTAATTATACCTCAGACTTGGTCTCTAGCAAGGCAGGGTACTCCTTTGAACTTTGGTACTCTTCTGCCAGGCAGGCACTGGCAGAAGGTTTGTAACTCTGCACTTCTGGTTCTCTAGATTTGAATAAACCAGGCAGCTGCTGGGGAGTCCTCTGGGGAAGATGATAGGCTTGAACTGCTGGAGAAAAGGGAGGCAAAAGTGATCTGGACATTGAGAACACACAGAGGTATCCTGCTCATATTGGCATGCAAACAATGTCCAAACTGTAGCCCAGTGGCTAAAGTCACATTCGTTGGAAGTTGGTCTGAATTTACATCCCAACTTGGCTATCCCATATACACAACCTGGCCAGCTAAGACTCAGTTTCCTTTGAATAAGTGAGAGGGGAAGATTTGAGATCAGTGTTGGAAGGATTATTTTGATGATGCCTCTGATTCAATACAAAGATAAATTGTGGAACGTCCCCAGTCCAGCTGGACCATATGCCTTTATCCTTGAAAGTTTGTTATCACTTATTTTTTTTAAAGAATCTGCTGATGTTACTGAGGCTGTGGATAGTTTTTCAAAAGTCCACGTTTGTAACAAGACCTGACAAGCTTTACAGAGAGTTACAGTCTTCATCTCCCCTTGCTTTATCTGTGCAGAGAACCCTTGTCTCACAGAGAGAACTAAGGCAGCAGCTTCTTCTAAGTTCTCACTCAGCATTTCTTTCTGTTTTTAACATTTTAGGATAGAAACCTTTGAACAGACTTTTTTTTAAAGGGAGAGAACATAATGAGCCCCTGGAGAAGAATAAACAACAACAACAACAACAACAACAACCCAGTTTCAACAATTAACAATTCTCAGCCAGACTTGTTTCATCTGTGCCCTAAATTTATCTCCTTCCTATTATTTGAAGCAAATAAATATTGGACACAGTTACCATTGCATCTATGAATATTTTACTATGTACTTCCAAAAGATAAGAATGCTTTTGATTTTCATTTAAAATTAGCACATGCTAAGCTGCTCTTGATTTTTAATGCAAAGAATTTTCATGCTTGTATAGATGTGTGTGTTCATCCTTACGACCATACTGCTGAGCAATCACGTCGTCCCATAGGGGGCGACATTTATGGATACAATACCATGACCAGACCTTTTTAAAAAGCAGCAACAAATAAGCTTTCAAGGATACACGTGACTCTGGCCATTTATAATAGCTCCCCAGTATGCTCACAGTCTAGTTCACGGTGTCTCTCTTATAAAGGAAAGGGTCCTGTCTGGGTGTGTCTTACACAGCACATGTTCTAAGCAGTCTCTACCCTTGGTTCTGACAAGAGATCCAAATAAACAAGGTACTTCTCCACTGGCCAGGCATAGGGGTACAACTCAGGTCTTCTTCTGTGCTAGTCAGCTCTATACCACTGACAGCGTTTTGCTTTGTTTCATTTTGGGGAGGGTGTCTTGCCCTTATGCAGGCTGGTCTTGACCTCGAGATCCTCTCAATTCAGCCTCCCTAATTGCTGGGTTCGTTGCACTCAGCCAAAATGATACGTTCCGCAACAATTTATCCTCTTCTGCATATAATCAGCTTCCTGTGTTCCCCAGATCTCTCTCTTTGATGGAAATTTTGTGACACCCCCGGTTCTCATACAGTACAATTAGCCATGCTAATACAACTTTACATTTTTAGGTGATGGGGTATTTTAAGATGGTTCTCATCTTCTGTTTTTTAAAAATGACATAGAATTTTAACTCAATATTGTTTTATTTCTTATGAAAATAGCTGCAAATTGTAGAGCTGAAGGGGAAGGAAAGTCTTTCGCTAATGTAGGTGTGACGGTGCAGCCTGTGAGGTCGACATCTTGGAGACTAAGGCAGAAGGGTCTTGAGTTCAAGACCCGTCTGGGATACATAGAGCAATCCTGCCTCAAAGAGGAGGAAGAAGACAAGGAGTGTGAAGATGGAGAAAAGGAAGAGGAGGCAGATGGGGTGCAGGGTGTGTAGGAGGACGAGTCACAAGTAGGATCACCTTACTTCACAGATAAGAGAGTGGGAGAAACACTGCCGTAAAACTGGGGCTAACAGTTGGAAATGCTGCTTTTGTTGAAGGCCTGTTTCCATCATGTCAAGTGGCACGGCAGGGGTATGACATTTCCATCACCACAGGCGGCAGTGAGCTTAAGTTCCCACGGACTCAGGCAACACTAATCTACATATAGCCTTATTCTGGATGCTTCATGTAGAACTTTCTTTTGGTAGCTTTGTGTGGTCTTACCTGGTACTCATGACCTATGAATATGTCGGCAGACAGCAAAACACATTCCAGTGACAGGAAGAATGAAGGAAAGGGCTGTGTGTAGATATTTAGCAGTCTCTAGTAACAAGATGTCTGGAAGAAGCAGTGTGGCTTGGTCCAGCCTCTCTACATTGTCTCCGCCTTCCTCCTGTCTCTGCCTTCCTCCTGCCGGCGCCTTCCTCCTGTCTCCGCCTTCCTCCTGTCTCCGCCTTCCTCCTG
>NW_021604678.1:4418992-4430842 GCF_004785775.1 Grammomys surdaster
CCGCCTTCCTCCTGTCTCCGCCTTCCTCCTGTCTCCGCCTTCCTCCTTCCTGCGCCTTCCTCCTGTCTCCAGTCTTCAGTCCTGAATGGCATCCAGTCCTCTCAGCCACACTACCCATCCCCTGCCTCACATATCCCTTAACCAATCTTCTGGCTACTCCCCCCACGCAGCTCTGAAACAGACCCACAGAATGGACCGAAAGCCAGATACAGCGCGTTCTCAGTGCCTCATCCAAGTGCAGGTCCACCACAGCTGGCTTCTTCTTGTCACTCAAAAAACAGAATTAAGCCACGCCCCTGTCCTCACCCCATGCAGGAAGGACTGAGGAAGCGAATAGAGAGCAACAGTGGGGTGCAGTTATCAACACTGAGCGCTGAAGCCAGCCACACTGCCTCCTGGACCGAAGCCAGGGTTGTTGGCAAAAGAAAGGGTGTGGAGAAGTGCTGAGATGGTCTTGAGTGGGCAGCGAAGAATGTCTGCCATGCCAGAAAACCCAAAATTGTGCCAGCTGTTGGGAGATGCTTAGCATTTTCATGGCATAATGAATAGAACACAAGTGCTGGAGAGACATGGCTGAAGTGTTGTGTGAGCCCTACTGCTACTGTTGAACTGTGCACCCCAAATTCATATGATGAATCCCCAGTCCGCAGAATCTCAGAGTGTAGCTGATAAGAGACAAGGAGCCCACAGAACGGCGACAGAGTCTATTAGGCCATTAGGGTTGACCAGAAGCAGATCCAGCTGTTCTTATGAGACAACTAGAACAGGATCACATGAGCAGAGGGAAATGGCCATGCAAAGAGACAAGAAGAGCCTGGCTACCCGACCTCCGAGGAGGGAGGCCCTAAATGAAGCAGTTCCTGCTGGTACCTGAATTGGAAGCCTCCAAACTTCAGTGCTCTGGGAAGATTAAGTCTTTAAGACATTCGGACTATGACATCTCATTATAGAGACCCCAGAACCCTAATGCAGTTGGTTAGCCCAGTGTTTGCCCTCCGATGTCATTAACTATCCTGTGTGTCTGCTTTCTTTACTATCAAAGGGGCTGGCTGCAATGCCTGCTTATTAGTGTTTGTGAAGAGCTAAATGAGTTGTCTCTATGAAGAATCAGAACAGTCCCTGGCACACAGTAAGCTCTGTGGGTGACTGTCTGGTGCATGTGTGTAGTTGTTACATGTAAATGTGTAACATTGGCGTGTCTACTCTCCATTGTTCCTCCATTATTAGCCACTAGTGAATAAGAATAAATATCCTGATATGAGCCCAACAGTGGATTAGACATGTGTAAAACCCTGATTAAGAAAGATTGGTATCTTCTGACCTTACTGAGCCTGTGCTCTGGTAGAAGAAAGCAACAGTAACTAAGTTTTTAAAACACTATGCAATGTCTGTAATTCCTGATTATGCTGAATGCTTGGACGGAAAACACCTAGTGGAGAGAGGGCAAGGGCGAGGGCGAGGGCGGGGGCGGGGGCGAGGGCGGGGGCGGGGGCGGGGGCGAGGGCATAGAAAGTGAGAGTCAGTCAGTCACGTGGAAGAACCTCTCAGACGGCAAGGACAGTTGGTGCAAAGGGAGTTTGACCTGGGCTAGCCTGGTACTGGAGGCCAGTGTTGCTGGAACATTGTGAGGTTGGGCCTGGGGAAGGATAAGGCTGAAGTCCTGATCAGGCTCCAGACCACACAGCGCCTTGGGGGAGGGGTGGGTGCTTGAGTTCCATTTTAGTGTGTGTGTTTGTTTAATAGGCTTGTTTTTAACCACTGTGGCTGCTGAGTAGACAATCATTGAGGAGAAGTGAGAGTAAACACAAGTTATAAATAGTAACAGGATGAAGAAAGGTGACAGTTAAGGAAGAGAGATCCAGGGGGAGGAGCCTATCATATCTGTGCCTCTGAGTGAGTGTGCGCACATGTGTGTGCGTGCCCATGCACGCGCACACACACGTGAGAGTGTATAAAATGTCAGCATTGAACTCCAATATCACGTGGTTTCTGTGGAGGTTCTCAGGCTCTCCTATGTCTTTTCTCATAGGTTTAGGCTTCTCTTCCATCTCACTCCATTCCTGGGTGTCAAGATACACACCTCAGCTCTGGATAGTGCTTTGACATGCAGTAGGGTCCAGGGATGCTGTATAGGGAGTCATCCACACACAGAGATCAAGGGAGAGAGACAACATCCCTGACCTAGAGATGGGCAAACGTGTGTCCATCATGGCTAGCTGGTTATGAAGGTTATGACGGTAACCGGGCACTGGCTGGGAGAGGCACTGGCATTGGCAGTGGATGGAGCTTCCTCTGGAAGAAACATGGTGTCTCATACTGAGACTTCCCTTGGCTTTGCCGCCTCCTCTTCTCCAACCCTACATTACAGTGGTAGAGGGATGTCTGTAATGTGGATATTCACCCCGGTCTTCCTAGTTAGGCTAGATATAGTAAATGTATTTGAATACTCCCCTAAATCTCTCTAGTAAGCTAGGTATAGTAAACGCATGTCTCATGGATAACGTTTTAGGTTCACGATGGACTTTTCAGGGTAAGCTTATCCTGTGTCCGTCAAGAAGCTTCTGTAGTTGCAGCCATGATATGTCCTTGTCTGGTTGGGCAAGGGCAATCCCCGGGCGAATGGGGGAAGAATCTCATGATGTGGCGGAGACTTTCAAATAGATGGAGAGAACCGTGGGACCCTCTCATGAAGTTATGTTTCCTTGTGCTCACCGAACACAAGGAAGAGCATGAATGTCCCTTCATCTAGCAATGATGGTTTGAAGGTCTGGTCAGAAGGTCACAAGCAACCTTGCCAATTACAGTTAAACTGACCGGAGCCCCTCTGCCAACAAGGGCCTAGGCTCGTTGCCTGGCAACCAGAATGCATTCTCCTTGTTCAATGTTTGAGGCTTTAATTCAACCAAGGCTGTTCTTGATGTCATTTACAACCAGGATTCATCTGTATCCCTCTATTGGTGAAGGACTTATCTCCTCCCCCTACTGAATGGGCAAATCTAGACCAGACATGGTCTGTAAGAGCTGGAAGATCGTCTCATGTCCATTTTACAACTGAGACCCAGAGAAATCAAACTCACCCAGCTAACAACACAAGAACCCTCCTGTACGTGGTCTACTGCCAGTAGCCTGTTGGGTAATTTCATCGTCTTCATTTGACCCACACAGGGACCTCCTCAGCCACTACTCAAGGGCCTAGCTTGCCTATCGATCATGCAAAATGTCCCTGTGTGCTTATGGAATTACACCCAAGCTCAGTAGCTTGCAAACAGCAGAAATCATGCTGAACCTGTGGAAATCATCAAGCAAGACCAAAATGAGGGCCCTGGTTACTCTCACATACTGTATCCATAGTGACAAAAGCTACTAGCAGAAAGCAGCCAAGGAGAGGTTCAGCCAGCACTCCTCAGGGAAATGACAGAGGCAGCCTTTGCAAGGTGGAAGGCTCTGATTGCAAAGGTGCGGGAGAGTGCAGGAGTTAGGATTTGGGAAAACCAGGGTCCAGATTGCAGATAGTAATTAATGCTCATCTTTTAATTAGTACTTTCAAAAAAACCACAGGTAAAAAAAGTACGTGTGTGTGTGTGTGTGTGTGTGTGTGTGCACATGCAGGGCTGAGCTGTATAGCAAACCTAGCAATCAATGGCAATCATGCTCTGAGACGGTGGGGCAGGGCCCTGTTCTCAGGGACCTGTTTTTTCTTTTTTAAAGAATCATCAATGTTTATTGTTACTTTTGTTCTGGAAAAAAAGACCCCAAGTGCACTTCGAATTCATGGTGCATGGTGCTAACCTTCCCCAGATACCCTCCACATGTCACCATGATGACAAAAGAGTCGTGGGCATCCTTCAAGGACAAAAAGGGAGGGGGGGAAACAAGTGGGTTGTGGGGGTGTTAAAATCTGGTTTTGTGAGTCAGGGGGCAGCCTCAGCTTTCTGAGAGGGGACGATGAGAGGATTTGCAGCTCAGTAAGCAGCAATGGAGTGCCTGTCTTCACTGTGGTGAACTGGCTAAGACGGAGACCTGCTGATGGGGGCCAAGCAGGTTCCTCAGCACAGCCCACTCTCTGCTCCAGCTGCGGGCATCACTTTCAAGGTTCGCTTTTGTCTTCGTATGAGTTAGTTCTCTGCATCTTCACCTCTGTTTCCCCACCTGCCCAAGGTGGGCCCAGGGGTGTGGGTCAAGTGTGGAGGACTAGCAAATTATAGAATGGTAGTAAGCTGTGACAAAAACATTTACCTTAACACCTTTCCCAAGACCTGTATTACTTACGATACCAAGCTAACGATATAACAAGAAAATAACTATTCAAGGACTCTAATTGTTGTTAAAAGATCTTTTTCAGTTTGTGTGCTTTTTAAATTCCCCTCTCAGCTGTTGATCTTTGCATAAATATATATTTAGAAGTTTAGAATCCACAATCCATCAACACGGTCTTAGAGTCGGTTGTTGAACAAACACTAGGGAGGAGGGAGTGTGTGTGTCTTTGTGAGGGCATCTGTCACGCTCACTGGCATGATGTACCTGCTCATGAGCCTGAACCCACCCCTGGAAGCAAGCTCAGTCAGCGGCATTCGTCTGAGATCCATGTTTGTGTCTCTCCCACCTTTCACGGGCAGCTGCCACTGAAGAAACATATCAAAAAGAGCATAAAACCTAAACATTGGGCTGACCTTCCAAGAGTGGGACAAGTAGGCTGGAAACTTGGAGACGAGGTAGGTTTGGCCATGTATCCATGTGGAGGGACAATCATAGCGAAGCCAGACTAGGAAATGATCAGACCATGTCAAACAGCTGGACAGGGCTTGTTGTTGTTGTTGTTTTGTTTTGTTTTTTTGCCTTGGGTTTTGAGACAAGGGCCTTGAACTCACGGTGTAGGTAAGGATGACCCAAACTTCTGATTCTCCTTCCTGCCCTCCCGAGCATTAGACTTATAGTTGTGTGCCACCACGACTGGCTTATGCAGTGCTGAGATGAACACTTGGTGAGCACTCATAAAACATTCTGCTGCCTGAGCCACATCCTGGACTGTCTGCAGGAGCATTGCTGTGCAGCTTGTGGCGAGGACGAAGGCTTGGAGGACAATAAAATATAATTTTCATATTCATTTTCAGAAATAAAATTCTCTTAAAGACCGACTTGTATTATTTATAATGACCTTTTCCTGTGATAACCTGGTGTGTGTGTGTGTGTGTGTGTATACACTCATATGCATGAATGTATGCCTGTCTGTCTTTTGCTGGGAGCTAAATCCAGGGCCTCACACAAGATAGACAAGTACACTACCAGTTAGCTATTCCCTCAGCCCATGACCTGACTTTAAATTTAAATGAAGAGGAGGATTTAATGATTTTAAACCTAAAAATCATTAGCATAAGGCTGACTTCAGGTGCAATGTGATATAATTTGATCAAATCCTACCTGGAATCCCCTTTGATGATCTTGACTACTGGTTTTTTTCCTTTTCCATATAATTTAAAAGCTAGTATCCCAGGATAGCTAGCTCTCTCTCTCTCTCTCTCTCTCTCTCTCTCTCTCTCTCTCTCTCTTATAAACACACACACACACACACACACCACACAAACACACACACCCTATATAGGGCAACAGCCAAAGAAATGATTTCTTCCAAATCCAGCTTAGTGAAGCCATGGATTGATTGGCTTACATCTAGGAACACCAGGGAAGGCTGACTTCACAGCACCCAAGTCACTGAAAAGTCCCACCCATAGTGGACTCCCACTTCCCAAAGCTGCATAGACTGAGTTCCCTTCATTTCCCCTCCACCCCCGTATACACTTTAGCAATGTAATATAATCCAGCACCACCTCAGAAGACTACACACAGCTAAAGCAGGCTTACAGCTTAGGTAGGCGCCAGAAGGGAGTCTGTGGCTGGAATCTCAGATAAGAGACTGATGACCTTTCTTCTACAACTGCCAGGAGTTAACATGCCTGCTCCTATAAGGGTCACCTCCAGGTAACCACAGCTGCTCTGATTTCAGGGTGACAATGGCCACACCACACCATTAAGATAACAATTCTTGGCATTCTTTTTGGGGGCAAAGGAAATAGTTTATTTGGCTTACACTTTATTATCATTGTTTATCATCAAAAGAAGTCAAGAAATGAGCTCACACAGGGCAGAAGCCTGAAGGCAGGAGCTGAGGCAGAGGCCATAGAAGAGTGGTTCTTACTGGCTTATTTCTCACAACTTGCTCAGCCTGCTTTCTTACAGAACCCAGGACCACCAGCCTAGGGATGACATTATTCACAATGGCCTGAGCCTCCCCCATCAATCACTAATTAGTAAAAGGCCTTACAGGCTTATGTATTGCCAGATCTTATGGAGGCACTGTCTTAATATCAGAGGACTTTATTTTTTGATATTTTATTTATTTACATTTCAGATGTCATCCCCTTTCCCCATTTCTGCTCCCTAGAATCCCCTATCCCATCCCCCCTCCTCCTTTTTGCTTTTATACCATTTTAATTACATGCAAGTATTAAGGTCAGCTCTAGGTTGAGGGACTAGCAATACAACAGATGCAAATAGTCAAAGAACAAGCAAGACAAGGAACAAAATTCCATGAACAGTCCTGTGATCACTGTTTCTAAGGTCTTATCAGGATAACCAAAATATCTGAGCCAACTTCCTTGTCCTAGCCCAAAGTCATTTTCATGTCTGAAGCCTACTTCCTTGTTCTAACCTAAAATTTAGATTCCTGCCTGAAATCACTTCTTTGTTCTAGCCTAATATCAGATTCCTGCCTGAAGCCTACTGCTGATAAAATTACCCATGACCTGAGGTCAATATTTCTACTTTGGTCAAGCTTCAAGAATGGTATATATAGTTTGATCATGCTAGCTCTTTTGGTCCTGGGAATACTTTTATTCCTGCCCATCGTGTTAAAGCTTGTCTCTAACAACATCAACATGTTGGCAGCCAAAGTACATGGCTTGAACCTGAAAATTGACCTCCAGACAGAGTTATTAAATTAACAGGCTGGCAAGCCAAGGACAGGTAAGGTTCTGCACAGAGCCTTACCAACCTAAGACAGAAGTGCATTGCTTTTGATAATGCATATTTCATGACAGGTAAGGAAGGCATTCTTGTCGAATGACCTAAGACAGGCTCAGTCTTGTTAATAAAATAAAAAAGGGAGAGAGGCGGAGATCCTTTGGGGCTGCTTGGTGAGAATCTGACATGGGCCAAGGACAAGGAAATGGGCTGCTTGGCAGGAATATGACATTGGCCAAGGACAATTCTTGGCATTCTTTTTGAGACAAGATCTCTCACTATGCAGCTGGCCTTGAACTCACGATCTTCCCACCCAGCCTCTGGAGTGCTGAAGACTACAGGCGTGCACAGCTACATTTAGCTATCAATAAAATGCAAGGGTATTTAATCCCTCATCCTACCATTAACAAAAAATCAGAAATTTCACTTATTGGACCGATTTAAGTCTCGTTGTCCCATGAGCCAAGTGGCATAGCTAGAGAAACAGGAGTTAACTGACTGGCTTAGACCACTGAAGCTATTTCCACGTCCAGGATCAGTCTACTCAAAGTACAGGACAGCTGTTCAGTGGGAGCAAACTCTGAGGAAGCAAATGGTCACTACAATAGAACAGAGTAAATGTTAAGGACTTGGAAGAGATTTTATGAAGAATACATGGGAGAAGCAGCCTCCTTCGTTAGCACTATCAAAACAGAACCCCAACATACAAGTGGACATTAAAATTGATAGCATCCGTTTAACAAGGAGATATAGTTTAAGGTGGGCACATCTGTAATCTTAGTTACTCCAGAGGCTGAGGTTAGGGGAAGAAATGTCAAGAATTTCAGGCCAGCTTGAGCAATATACTAAGGATCCTTCTGCAATTAAAAGTGGTGGTATAATTATCAATCAAATTGTAAAGAAACCTTTAAACATAAATTTTTTTAAAGACATAAATAAATCAGAGAATTGAAAGATAAAGGTAAAGGAAGAAACACATTTGTGTACACAGAATGAAATCATTAGACAAGATTAAGAATGTCTGAAAAACTTTGTGTGAAAGAGACTTTTTCATTTCAAGTAATCCTGGAAATACAGAGGTCACTTTTTAAAAAGAAACATTTGACCTTACATTCAAACTATTTTATGTCAAAAACCATCAAAGCCAAAGTGAACATATAGAGGATAAACTTAAAAGAATTTGTTACATACAGTGCAGAAGAAGAACGTCAGCCCTCGTTATCAGAAAAATAACAGAGAAATGGGGGAAAGCATCATGCTGACTATCTTTAAATATTTAAAAATAAGAAGAATCAGTTTTGGGGTAGACAGAAATTAATACTTTTATACATTGCTACAACCTTTTGAAAAGTTGTCTGGAAACATTAGTGAATATGAGAAAGATACAGTTCACATTGTTTTGTTTTGTTTTGTTTTGTTTTGTTTTATTAGACAAAGTCTCTTGTGGTCCCGGATGGTCTTGAAATTCTGATTCTTCACCTCTGCCTCCCAACGCTGGGATTATAGGTATGTACCACCGTGGCACATTTGAGGCACTGATGATAAATTATAGGTCTTGTGAGTGCTAAACAAGCTCTGTTTCAACTGAGCTACACCCCTAACCCCACAACTAGGAATTTGTTTCAAAGCACACATACTTAAGAGTATTTATCCTATATATGGTTAACTGTGGGAACCAAGTGGAATCAATCTAAATATGCATCATAAAGGTTATTGTTAAATAAATTGTGATCTGTTCAAACTATGGACTATCTGTAAGGTTTGTAAAGTAACTCACCTCAGCTTATTTGACAGTGAGAGTTGTTTCTGTTTTTCTTTGGTTTATAAAAAGGTTAGCCGTGTGGTGGTGGCACACGCCTTTAATACCAGCACTTGGGAGGCAGAGGCAGGTGGATTTCTGAGTTCGAGGACAGCCTGGTCTACAAAGTGAGCTCCAGGATAGCCAGGGCTATACAGAGAAACCCTGTCTCAAAAAAACAAAAAATAAATAAATAAATAAATAAATAGGCCAACAACAAAAACTCCACAGCTGATATTGGAATCTTTAATAAAGGGCTGAACATTTTCCCTTAAGATCGGGAGAGAAGAAAAACGTTCAGTGGTCACTTCACTGAATATTATGTTGAAGAATATATATAGAACCAGAAAAACAAATACAAACATCCATAATGGAAAGGAAGAAGAGAAACTGCAGAAAATCCTAAGGAACACACACAGCTAAGGAGTTCGGCCAAGAGCAGGTCAGTATATAAAGCCAATTGTGCTTCCCTTGGAAGCAACGGACAAACTAAGAACAGAGCTAAAGGACATTCATTTGTTTTTTTTCCCCTTCCTTTCTCCCGCTTGCTCCAGCCCAAAGGTTTTATTTATTGATTATATGTAAGTACACTGTAGTTGTCTTCAGACACCCCATAAGAGGGCATCAGATATCATTACGGATGGTCGTGAGCCACCATGTGGTTGCTAGGATTTGAACTCATGACCTCTGGAAGAGCAGTCAGTGCTCTTAACCACTGAGCCATCTCACCAGCCCAAGAACATTCATTTGTAATAGCATAAAAAACATAAAATATGTAGGAATGAATTCAGCAATAGAATAAACTATACTTTAGAAGCTATGAAACATCATTGAAATGAATTAAGGAAAACTTAAGTAAGGGTTGGAGAAGTAGCCCAGGACTGATTGCTCTTCCCGAATCCAGGTCTGATTCCCAGCCCCCACATGTCAGCTCACAGCTGTCTGTAACTCCAACCCCAGGGGATCTAATTCCCTCTTCTGGCCCCCACTGGACATACATGTAGTACAGACATATATGCAGTCAAAACACCACCCACATAAAATAAGTACAAAACTTAGGTAAACGGGAAAACATTGCTTTTTCATGTCTTTGAAGAATAGATAAGAAGACAGTATTCTCCCAACTGGTCTGCAAATTCTCTGTAAGCCAAATAAAAATAGCAACTGGCTTTGCAGAATTTGACAAGTTAATCTAATTATTCACATGCAAATGAGTGTTCCCAAGAATAACCAAAACAATCTCAAGTGAGAAGCCCAAAGGTGGAGGCTGTCCTAGCCCTGCGACACAACAGCACGGAGTGCTTTGTAAGGAACAGAGACAGACACACTGGCTTACACTTCTGCGAGGTGGAAAGTCCAAGATCAAAGGGCTGCCATCTAGACAGGCCCCTCTCAGTATGCTGCAGCCGCAACATTAATCCACTCTCAGGGTCAAATACTTTGGAGTCTATTTATCTCTATTGTGACCTACTTCCCAAGTTTGCAGTCTACGGTCTTTGGGGGACATAGTCAATGCAAATCGGAAGATTCATACATCCTGATTTCAAAACCAGCTATGGTAATTAAGACAGTGTGGTACTGACATAAGGTAGACACATGGATCAATGGAATAGAATTAAGAGGCCAGAAATAAACTCTTACATTTGCAGTCGATTGATTTTCAATAAGGGTGCCAAGACTGTTCAGTGGGAGGGAAATAGTCTTTTCAACAAACGATAGTGGGCCAGCAGGATCGCTGCATGCTAAAAATGAAGTTGGACCCCTTCCTCATACATAGAATAAGGCAAAGACTCAAATGTAGGAGCTTACACTATAAAAGTCTTGGAAGAAAGTGTGGGAGTGTGTGTTGTAGCCTCACATCAGGCAAAGTCATCTCAAACGTGACATCAAAAGGATAAAAAACAAAAGGAAATAATTTAGGAACTCATAAAAATGAAAGAGGCTGCTGTCTCACAGGACACTGCGATGGGAGTTCAAAGGCAGGCAGGCGTCTGGCCTGGGAGATGGCACGTGTAAAGCACACACCTAGTTAACACCCAACACAAAGCTGGGGTGTTGTGTCACAACGCAATAGCTGACAGGCAAGCATCCTAGCTTAAAAGTAAGCAGAGACCAGAGGAGCTTCCAAGGTATACAAGTGGCCAATAGCCATGCGAAAAGCTGGTCAAGATCCCGAGCATCTGGGAAAAGAAAACTAAAGCCACAATGGGACAACACACTAGCCAGTAGGATGGAGCTTTAGGATTTTAGATTATTTATTCTGTGTGTATAGATGTTTTGCTTGCATGTATATCTACTTGCCCTGTGTGTGTCTGGTGCCCAAGGAGGCCAGAAGAAGGCAATGGAGCTAGACTTACAGGCGGTTGTGAGCCACCACGTGGGTACTGAGAATGGAACCCAAGTCCTCTGGAAGACTCAAGCTGAGCCATCTCTCCAGCCTGGATGGACTGTGTTACTTAATAGACAATAACAACTGTTGATGAGGATGTGGAAAAATTAAGATTCTAATGCACTACTGGTGGTAGTGTAAGCTGCTATATTTCAAGCTATTTTGTCTTAACAGGTTAATTGGTTGTCTGTGGTAGACGTTTAAATAAGGAAAGAGAATGCTGTAAGAACGCATGATTGAGTGAGTATACAAGTATTTCCCAAAGGTACACACCAGGCTAACACTGGAAGTAGGAAAGGAGGAGGAGCTTGGAGATTATGAAAGTTTATTAATTCTTTTTCGTATATTCATTTGGAATTTTTCAACTTTTTGACTGAAGATTAAAAACCATATATTTTAAATTTTTTGCTATTTTAGTTTATATACAAAGTAATAGGTTTTATGACGTCACTTTACATATATATGTTGTTATATTTTGATGGGACTACATAGTCTTTAAAGTGAAATTGGCCTGGACAGGTGGCATAGTGGTTAAGATGTTAATCTAGCATCTCGTTTCCAGCATCCATATCAGGCAGTTCAGAACTGCCTATAACTCAGGTGGTTCTACCAAAGTGTAACAACCCATGTAGAGACAGGGGAAGCT
>NW_021604678.1:4430942-4456622 GCF_004785775.1 Grammomys surdaster
CTCTCTCTCTCTCTCTCTCTCTCTCTCTCTCTCTCTCTTTACTTTTTAGTCAAAAACATGCTGTGTGGCCATCCTAGCCTTAAGCTTGTGAGTCTCCTGAGTTAACCTCCCAAGAGCTGGGACTACCAGCATGCACAGCCAAGCACAACTGACCAGTGAGTTAGAGGGACAGGGGGGTGGGGTAGGAGGCTGGCAGCCTCCAGCAGAAGGAGGTGCCTTCAAGGTCATTCATTGTGGATCTTCAAGGGACTGTTTCCTCTGAGGAGAGATGGAGTCCAGACTTCTAGCTCAAAGGGTAGATGAAGGAGCATAGAACTCAAGACCTACACTGTTGAGAAAGAAAGAGAAGAGAGAGAGTGGGAGTGCGAGCCAGAAAGCAGGTATGAGATTTTTAAAAAATATTTATTTATTTATTTATTTATTTATTTTATTTTATTTTATTTTATTGATGAGTACACTGTAGCTGTCTTCAGACACACCAGAAGAGGGCATCCAATCTCATTACAGATGGTTGTGAGCCACCATGTGGTTGCTGGGATTTGAACTCAGGACCTCTGGAAGAGCAGTCAGTGCTCTTAACCGCTGAGCCTTCTCTCCAGCCCCCGGTATGAGATTTTAGAATGCAAGAAATATGATTTGTAAGGCTGAGGGTTAGAACCTTGTGTTTAAATGAGAGACTATTAGAAACACACAGAGAGAGCAGGAAGAGAAGAAAGAGTATCAAATGGTAGATTTATGTTTGGATGTAAAGTTGGGGCCCTCATCTTTCCAAAGCAGAAGGGTGTGGCAAACAGAACAGAGAGAGGGTTACAGAGGATAAGAAGGTGTTGGGGGACAGAAAAGGTGAGAATATTTTCAAGGAACCAGCATCCAGGGCTGATCTTTAAAATACTGAGCAGCCAATGCAGAAAGGAAACCAGCTCCAGACACTAGCTGTGCACCCTCCTGGCGGAACCCAGGAGGTCTTTGCTTGATCAGCGTTAACCCTTTAGCTGCTGGTGACGTCCATGGAGGCACCTGGGTAGCAGATCCCAGAGCTAGGAAACCAAACCCTACAATTGTCCATTGCTCGGAACTTTGAAAGTCTGATTAGGAGCTTGTTAAATCCCTCAAAAGCAGCCGTTTGTGGTTTAAAAGGACACTGCACCATAAAAGTCATTGTCCTTAGTGCTGGGCTTTAGAATGGCTTTCTTTTTAAAGTCAACAATGGATGCCTTACATAAAGGAAACACACGTTGCTAAAATGTTCAAAGAAAGCACTGGTTGACATTAAACCTCTTCACACTTTCTTGGCTTATGTTCTTTGCAGCAAACAACAGACTCCCAGTTAACAGGGACTATGGAACCACAGCGAATTTGACAGCATGGGCTCTGTTTTTTAACCTGAGGTTCTCTCTGGGAACTGCAGAGCAAATGCTTCAGGACAACGCAGCCTCTCCCACAGAAGCAGAGGAACCAGTGTGATGAGCACTCAGGAGAATATGGGCTGGTGTGTGGGGACACCCAGGTGATAAAAGGTGCACGCACAGTGTGGAGACTGTCACTATGGCAATCAGCCCTAGCCACAAGCCTGCCTCTAATGGAAGACAGGGCCCCAGTCACCCTGTTCAGAACTCCATCTTAGGAAAGACCAAGACTCCATGATAGATATGTAGGGTGAAGGCTGAGTCTGGTGGAGAACCTGGAAATTTGGCCCTTCTCATATGGAGTGCTTCTTTGAAATATAATTTTCTGACTGAGAAAGACATTGACAGTCCCTAATCTGTCTGTTAGAGATGAAGAGACCTCTGTGAACATGCAGTTACTAGACAGGTAGGCTTACATTCAGAAGTCCAGGTCTTTGTATCCAATATTCTTGCAACATCTATGCTGGAAATCCTAAATTATCGTACATCCGCAAAAGGGAGGTTTTGTGACACATGGTCACTTCTTTATAACTCAAGACCTAGAGGAGACAGCCTCAGAGGCTCACAGTATGATGTGGAATGCCTTAAGGCTACTGGTGCAGTAGCCAAGGCACATGGGTACACTCATAAACAGTTGAATTCTTTCCCACCTACCCTGTTCGAAACTGCCCTATAAACTGTTTTCTACCTCCTGATTAATGAAGGCATGGCACATGTTCTTTTAGAGGCCCCTTTCAAGAGCCAAACAAGTCTGTGGTTACATTTAGACAAAAAAAAGACATTTCAGTAATTAATATGTCTGGAACAGGATAATAACAAAACCACCCCCATTGGGAAAGGGGGTGATGTAGGCACCCCCGTGTTTCTTCCAGTCTGGCACTTCTCCCTGCCCTATGCTGGCAAGCTCCTCCAGGAAAGAGTGGGGGAGGAGAGCTAAGGAAATGAGGTTTTGGAGGGCTTGCATGCAGGATGCCCGCCCACGACCATGTTTTTACTCTGTCTCCTGGCACTTTCTAGGGCTTATCAGAATTCGGCTTCTCGTCGGTGCCCACTGGTAGGTGCTGACCACCCAAGACCCTTTGGCACAGGACAATCGTGCTGTGATTGGTGGTTTTAGCTTCCCCCCAGCATGAGGAGGTAAATGTACTGCTTCTTCCTCCTGAGGTTGCTTGGTCATTGAGTGGGATCTCAGGCGCACACTGTGGCACTGTCTGTGGGACTAAATTGCTTCCCCCATTGATATGCAAGCCTGTTATCTTTTTGGTCAATTTTGGCTTCTCAGACCTGAGCCACATCGTAGTCTGTGCAAGGTGTACAGGGTAGAGTACAAGGAACACACGCTGTGCTGTGTGAGAAGTCTACCTGAAGTTGCTCATATCAGAGGGAAAGGAAAGCTGTCTGGGCTTCGCTGCAGTGGGGACGAAGGAGGCGTCCTGAGGACTGTGTCTACAGAAACCGTCCCTAGTGCCCAGCAGCCCTGCCGGCATCTGTACATAAGGTAACTGAGACGTTATACCCACAGTCTTGCAAATCCTCCCTGCTGATGTATAGCACCGGATTTGGTTAGAGTGTTGACAATTACTATTATCAGGGAGGAAGCCCCTGAGGAATGGGGGTACACTGAGTGCACAGGAAGCGTCCACTTAATACCTTGGTACCAGAGTATCCCCACTCTCTTCCAATCACAACTTCCAAGCTCTTTCTTTTTTCATTCTTTCTTCCTTTCTTTCTTTCCTTCTTTCTATTTTTCTGTTCTTCTTTCTTTTGTTTTTTCTTATTGTTGTTTTGTTGGCTGCTGTGGGTGGGACAGGGTCCTTCTTTAAGACAAGAGTACCTGGCTATCTTAAATCACAATATGTAGACCAGGCTAGCCTCAAAGTGCAGGCAATCCTCCTGCCTCAGCTTCTGAGGTGCTACAATTACAGGGATGTGTCATCCTATCCAGCTAAGGGGTTCCTTAGCAGGCAGATCAAATGTCATTTCTATAAACTTTGTGTGGTTTCTGGGCTTCCTGTTGTCGGATGAGAGCTAGCAATAATTTCATTATGCAGAGGTTTTTATCATAACAGGATTCATTGCAATTTCACCAACAGCAAGGATCTCCCGAATCTCTAGGAGTGTTATTTATGAGCTGTGCAAGACCTATGCTTCAAATAAATCAGGGCAGTGATTTGAATCACAAACAGTAACAATCTGGCTGCCCTAGAGAAAGAAAATGCACAAGAGTATAGCTTCCTTTTAGTTCTCAGTGTTCTGTCATGGTGTGCATTAGAATTCACTTATATCAGAAAAGCCAACATCCCTGCTTGGTGGCATGAACCGTGTGCAGGTCAGCAGAGGCCAGAGAGCAGGACTACAGAGCAAGATGGTGCCAAAATCACAATGTCTTGTCGTAGCCCTATAGGATAATGTACCCATCCTCCCTAATAAAGTCTGTGGCTGGCATACACCACAGATTGGTCCACAGCCTCCTTCCTGACAGCCTTGGTCTGTAACTCTGTGCTTGGTCCTTTCCTTACAGTATGACGTGTTTTAGAACTCCATCAATAAGCCGTTTGAAGGCACAAGATGAATCTTACATGCACTAAAAGATAACCAGCTCTAGGATGTTAATGCTTTTTTAATTAATTATTTTATTTATTTATATGCCAAATATTGCCCCCTTCATGATGTTTTTTATTTTTTGAGACAAAACCTTACCATGGAGCTCAGGCTGGCCTTGAACCTGCAATCTCCCTGTTTCACCTTATGAATACTGCTATCAAGTTATGGGCCACAATGCCCTGACATAGTCATGTACACATTTAATGTCTATGGCCATACCGAGTGCATAACAGACAACAGATGTTAATGAGTTGGATATCAGTTAAAGATAAAAGCACAGTCAAGCGTAGATTTTGTCTCTGGCTCTCTTGAACTGTGGAACATAGAACAGAAGTCCCATAAATGATAATAGAATCTGCTTATAGCAGCGGGTTCTTCTCTGTAGCCAGCGTTTTAACATATTATTCTAAACTGTCAATATCCCTGTCAGGACTGTGACAAGTAATAACAGGTAATAATAATGACCGGGAGGGGGGATCCATCCTCTGTCCTGGGAACTGCTGCAGATTTTCCCCTGTGTACACTTCTTGACTCCTGACCTATAAGAATAAGGAACAAAGAAGAGTGAGCCGAACAGGGATTTATTAACCACAGAGAAAGCTCTAGATGGGCCACTGCAGCTGGAAAAGTTCACCACCAACACCAAAAACTCCCTGACAGAATCAGAACTAGAAAAACAATTAGCTTTATGTCCTCTTCCACAGCTCATGTCTGTCACCTGCATTAGCTCTTTGGATATGTGCATAAAATATATTTAATATTGAAAATGTAAAATGTAATGTGAAGCTATATGGCTTTCACTTTGAATGCCTATATAAATACATTAAGTTACATGGACTTGGTGTCTGGTTAATTTTGGTGAATGGTCTCTCTGTTTATTTGTAAGTTTTCTTATGATAACATTTATTTAAAAAGAGAACATGATTGCCATTGAAGAGAGTGGGTCTAGGAGTCTTTAAGAAATTCAAGCCAGTTCTAACTGGCTAGTTGTGTATGTATGCAAAATAGGTGAAAATAGAGAGCAATCAGAGGAAAGTTCACCAAACTGAGAAGGGTTCTCGACTAAGTCCTCATCTCAGCCTCTCTTGCCCTTTGAAGGGTATCTCATGGGTATGGGGGGAGATAAAATGAGGAAGTGGGGTATACCCAGAGGTTTCCAGCCTCTGTTTCTGGCCACTGGTGCCTTTCCTACCTCTATCAGAACAGTGTTTGTGTTGACCACACTGGGGTGGTTTTTTTTATTTTTTTATTTTTATTTATTTATTTTTTTTAAGTGAAACAGCTTCGAGTCATTCTGGCTCCTGGAAGTAGTTCCTTATCCGTGCTTTGTAAGAAAGCCCAATAAACTCACTGATTTTCCAAGTGCAATTTAGAATCCTTACTTGGGCTTGTTGGTGGTGAGTAGATGTTTGTTCTCCGAGGAAAAGCCACACACCCACACAACAGGGTTGTGTTAGTTTTCTCCTTATTGCAAACAAAACAAAAAATCTGCAAAGCAACTTAAGGAAGAAAGGATTTTCTTTGCCTTACAGTTCCAGGGCCGAGCCCATGGCGGTGAGAAGTTGTGTCGGCAGAAACCTGACGTAGACAGGCACACTGTATCTGAAGTCAGGAAGTAGAGGGAGATGGATGAGACACCTAGCTTTCATTCAGCTCAGGAACTGGATTATTTAGATTAAATCAGTTGAATTAACTTAGAATAACTCCTACAGACATTCCTGGAGGCTAACATAGAAAATCTCTCACAGGCATGCCCAGAGGATGGTCTCATAGGTGAGTCTAGATTCTTTGGGTTGACAATCAATATTGACTATGACATGAACCCTCTCCAAAAGACAAAAGCAAAGCTACCCATAATCCTACCACTCAGGAGGTGGAGGCAGAGATGTAAGGCCAGCCTTACTATAGAACACAGTGAGTTCTAGCTCATCCAAGGCTACATGAGATTTGTCTCAAATACCACCACCACTGACAAACACACACACACACACACACTGACTCTAGGAAGCTAAGATGGGTCTTTGAGCTTCTTTTTAAGTTCCATGGGTGGGTCTCATATACAAATTAAGAGGAACCACTAATTCTTTAGCTGGATCTAGAAGGTCTAAAACAATTAAGAGTCTGTGAATGTATCTCAGTGGTATAGGATCTGCCTAGCAAGTGCTGAGCCCTAGGTTCAATCCCCAGCACCCTCACCCGTCACACGCATGCACACATGCACATGTGCATACACACAGACGAATACACTAGAGGAGCTGGAGAGAAGGCTCAGCCGTTAAGGGCATGCACTGTTCTAGATGATGTGGGTGCTGGGGACTGAACTTGGGTCCTTTTCAGCGCCTCCAGTTCCGGGGGTGGAGGTTATGGATGCCTCTGGGCTCCAAAGGCTGCTGCACTCAAGTGCACGGGCACTCTAATAGACACGTAATTAAAGATAAATGGCTTTTAAAGGAATAAATCAGAAGGAAAAAAAGTCTAGCTAGAGATCTCTTCCAGTCAACTTAGAAAGAAGTGAGCGGCAGAAGCAGATCAGGTAGAGCGCACCTGGAATCTCGGCGCTTGGGAGGCTGAAGCAGGAGAAACTCTCGGGATTCTAGAACTTCTCTCCCAGGGCCAGCTTGCTCTTTTCCTCTCCTGTCTTGGTCAGGTAGTCATAAAAATGTACTCATCGGCGTTTTAATAACTTCTCCCACCCCAGACCCCAAACTCCCAGTGCCAGTGTGTTCATAGCAGCAGCAGCAGCAGCAGCAGCAGCAGCAGCAGCAGCAGCAGCAGCAGCAGGGATCCGTGATACCCCATCCCCA
Source organism: Grammomys surdaster (assembly GCF_004785775.1). Classification (NCBI taxonomy): domain Eukaryota; kingdom Metazoa; phylum Chordata; class Mammalia; order Rodentia; family Muridae; genus Grammomys; species Grammomys surdaster. Next base: position 4,437,757 of record NW_021604678.1, read on the forward strand.
TCCCGTGCATACCCGATTAACCCCTGGTTCAAATGCAGTCTTAACAGCCAGTCAGGGCATCCCAGTAAGGGGACAAGGAGTAGGAGTACAGTCACCAGGTTCACGCTGCTCCTCAAGCAATTTGTACCTTTGGGGGCCTCGTAGGCCACCTGGAAAGTCTGAATAAAACCACAGTTAACTCTCTTCAAAAAAGGTCCCTCACCGTTCATCATGTGCTTCCGAGGGATTCTATACCAGAATTAACTTTTGAATTAACTTAATTGGATAAAATAATAGTCCCATTCCTTAATATATGTTAAACAGAAAGTCATAAGACCTCCAGAATCGAACAGTCTAGTAAGAACAAAACAGTGGCCGGAAATCAACGCATGCGTAGATAGTTACAAGTGCCATGGAGAACAGAGCTTTCTAGAAGCCAGTGGCAGAGATTTTGTACAGGTTGAATTGAGGAGGGAGCTTAGAAACTTGTGCTTTGGGAGGCTTCAGTTTTAAATTGATGGGTGTGGTGGATTGATCTAGGCGACCCTGCCAGACACAGCAGGCCAGTCAAGTGAGTTCATCAAGAATCTAAGATTAAAACGGCACTGGGCTATGCTGCTTAGGGGTCAGTGCAGTGACAAAAGTTGGGGTCTGGGGTGGGGGTCCTATTAAAATGCCGAATAGTGTGTTATGAGGACAAACACACACAGACTCTGGGGTGGGGGTGGGAAGTGAGCAAGTTAGCCTTTGGAGAGCGGCCTTGAAGTCCTCGGTCCATTATCAGGGAAGTTAGCCCAGTGTCTGTTCTGTAAGATGAAAGCAAACCACGGGAGGGCAGCGGGTGGCGGAGAACTACGCTGGGCTAGAGGGCCTGAAAATGAATTTTAGCTGCTGTGTGCAAAGCCCTAGGTGTGTGGACAGAAGGAAGCCGGCAAGAAGGTTACAACAGGTCAGGAATAAATAACCAGCAGGCGGAGGATCCCGGATCCCGTCCTGCCTTTTGTTGCGTGAGGAGCGCCAGGCGAACGCGTCCACCTTGGCTTCGGAAGGAGGCGATTGGACCGTCCGCCCGCAACCGCAGCCCCGGGTGACTGTGAGGGACCCAGGGACAGGGGGAGGTACAAGCCGGGATCTCCGGGCTCCGCCGTCCACCCGAGGCCCCGCGACGGGGACCCCGGAGTAAGTCGGGGACCGGCTGCGCTGCGGCGGGAGGGGGCGGGCGGGCAGATCCCACCCCTTCCTGAAGGAAGCGCCCTCCCCACCGCGACTGCCGCCGCCGCCGCTGCCGCCGCCGCCGCAGGTCACGGCCCGCGAGCCGCCGCCGCCCGGAGCAGGTAGGCGCGGCGCCCTCCTCCACCCCTGGCCCCGAATGCCCGCCTCGCCCGGCTCGCCCCGCTCCGGACCCCGCGGGGACCCCACCGGGGAGGCGGCGGTGCCTCCCCAGCTTCCGGGCGCATGCTCCCGAGCCCGAGGCGGGCGGTGCGGCTCCGCGGCGCGCCCGTCCCAATCCCCGCTGCCGCAGTGTCGCCTGCGGCCCCCGCCCCGCCCGGTGACAGGTGTCCCACCGCTGTGGGTGGGGTCCGGGGAGGAGCGGCGGAGCCCAGTCTGCCGGCCCCGGCTCTAACTTGCGCTGCCCTCCGCGCAGCCCCGTGCCCACCCTGCTGGGCGCGCGTTCCTGGGAAGAACGAGGAGGGGTTTTTTTGGGGGGTGGGGGAGACAGGGTATGGGTCCCGGGGCACGAGGCGCTCTGGTTATCTACCGTCACTGTCATAATAATTTTCAAAAGTCGACATCCTTGGATTATGGAGAGAGCCTTCACTGAGTGGTTTTCCCCCTCCTTAGATGAATCAAAGAGAGAATAAGGGGTTTCCCAGTTGAAATACATGTTCCTTTGCCCCCTCTCCATTAATCTCTCTCTGTCCACCCCTAACTCCCATGGCACTTTAGTATTCACTAAGCACTTTGCTGGTCTTTTGGTCGCGGCTATTCCGACCAGGTCTTTCAGGGCTGAGACAGGGTGGTGATTGTCAACGTGAGAGCAGAGCCCAGGTGAATGGAAGGCAGCCAACCCCCTGGGCGATCCCAGGCTGACCTCCTACGTACATGGTCCTGATAGGGAACCGAAATGCACTGATGCTTTAAATAAGAAGGCAAGGCGGAGTAAAGCACGTCTTAGATCTATTACAGTAACACAGCCGAAAGGGCAATGTTAGTTTCTGTTTCTTCAGTTCTCTGCTTGAATCGAAGACAGATTTTAATAATGCAGGACTGTAACTCCATTCTGGGCTGCAGTTAATAAAAAGGGTAGGCGAATGTGAATGGATGAAGTTCGTGGTAGCAGTTAGTAAGCTGACCCACGTAAAATTCCCCATGCTGAGGGTAGACCTTTAGGCGCATACACGGAATAGATGCAAAGTGGATAATTTTACAATCTCAACTTACATCAGCTACCTAACTTTTTGTCCTGGAGAGAACCCTGCTTCCAAAGTCACCAAAGCTGTGCATCAGCTCTCTCCGCCCTCTGTTTGTCTCCCTCCCTTCCTTTTCCTCTCCCTTCCCCTCTTCTCTCTGTCCCTCCCTCCCTCCCTCCCTCCCTCCCTCCCTCCCTCCTCCCTTCCCCCCTCCTTCCCTCCATTTCTTTCTTCCTCCATCCCTCCCTCTCCACCTACCTACTGACCCACCCGAGACAAGGTCTCTCTATTATGCAGCTCTGGCTGTCCTGGAACTTACTATATAGACCAGGCTGGCCTGGAATGCACAGAGATCCACCTGCCTCTGCCTCTGAGTACTGGGATTAAAGGCATGCACCACCATGCCTGGCAACTGTCATCTCTTAATGAACTAGAAGTGTGAATTTAATTTTCTTGGCATAAGAACGGGAATTTTAATGGTTTGCCCTTGTTGAACAAATTACTTAAATGTTTTGCAATCCTCCCAAGTTGGAAGCTGGCAGACTGGATATAGTAAATAAAAGGGCAAGGAAGTTTTGTTACCACTAGTAATAACTGGCAGATGTCATGACACTAGTCAAACATACACAGTTTGGAAAAAAAAGCACGTGTTTATCATAATCTGCAGGTTAGCTGAATGAAGTCTATTTGGTTTACTTAAATTTGCATTCTAACATCTTGACAGCAATTTCTTAACCCATGTTTCTTGTCCAGTGCTTTGCGAGGGAGGTAGATCGCTTTAGAGGGTCATCGTTTTTTTCATGAACATGGCAGAGCTGTCTACTGGCCTTTGTTACAGTCTTCTGTCACCTTGCTCACAGTCACCTTGCAGTTGAGCTGCTTTTGCCTGTATCTTGGTTTCCCTGTGGTCAGCACCTCTGTGGTTCATGGTCCGATGAGCAGGCAATCTGGAGACCCGAGAGAGGTCTTAGTCCCTTGTATGACTGTAATCTGGCCCTTCAGGGTCATTTCAGGAGCCAATTAAGCTAAAGGATACCGAGAAGATACTGTTTTATCTGCCAGTCTTCCTCTTCCTATAGGAACCTGTCGTATCAGACTTGGGACTCAGCCTTAACGAGGTTGGCCTTCCCAGGCCTAGGTGACTCTCATTCCTATGCAGCGGAGTACATTGGGTCTGAGTGTGGTGTACACACGTGTGCACATTCATGCATGTGCGGAGGCCTGAGGTAACGCTGCACATCTTTCCTTCATCTCTCTACAGGTTTATTTTTTGAGATAGGGCCCCTCACCCAACTTGAAACTCCTTGATTCAGTCAGGCTGGCCGACCCAGTGAGTTTCAAGAGGTCTCCCTTCCCTTCCCTACCAAAGGCTGGGGTTATAGGCACCCAGCACCATGCCCAGCATTTAATACAGGGGACAGAGGGTCGAAGCTCAGTCCTAATGTTTACATGCCAAGCACTTTATAGTCTGAGCCTCTGCCAGCCCAGAGTGGAAATGCTTAACTGAGAGGGATTTCAGACAGGACAGTGGATGATGGGAGGTGATAAGAAGCTTCAGTACTCACTGACACACCCAGCCCCAAGTTGTTCTGAATCAAGCCAGCTCTAGCAGGTTAGGCAAGGAGTGCAGGGAGCTCTTCCAGCAAGTAAGAAATAAGGTTTCCTTTTTAGCATATTATATATACATATACATCTCCTCTTGTAGATCAGTACTACCAAGTATAACTTTCGACACTGATGGGAAGTCTATAAATCTGCCTCATATGATAACCATAAACCTTAATATGAGGCTGTTGAAATGTGGCCAGTACAATTGCAGAACAGATTTTAATTTTACTTAACTTTAATTAACTTAAATTGCCACATAGAGATAGTGGCTACCATGTTGGGTAATGCATCTCTGAATTCCCACCACTCATTTCTGATAGAGATACATCTGATGGCAATTATCCCTTAATTAGGAAGAAGTGGAAATTTGCATTATATGACCAGGAATTAAGATTTAGCTCAGGAATCATGTTTTATAGAAAGGCACTTGTGTCTACGCTAGAGTTCTTGTCCTATTCTAAAAGCAGTTGGCTTTTTAGCTCTCTGTCTCTGCCACTCACAAATGTAGTCATCCGTCCAAGTTGTTGGGAACTGTGTTCTGGTGGGCCCTCACTGTAGCTCATCATTCATTCATTCTAAGTTGGCTTCTGCACTCGGTAAGGTTTCAAGCCAAGGAGGAGACATTTGGAGAAAAGGAGGAAGGATCATGGCTGCGCCTGTCTGTACCCTTCCTCCCTCCGTCAGCCCTGAGACAAACGGCACATGAGCTGCTCTCGGGGCAGCTGAGGGCTGAAGTCTTTGCTCTCTATCCCTTCATGTCTCGTTTCTTTCTCAGGAGCGTCAGTCTAGGCACCTCGACACCTCCATCACACCACACCGCCTGTAGGCTTACCACGTTCACTTAAAATACCGCTACTGTCCTTGTTAGTGAAGTGGGCTTTGAGTAAGCTTCTACTGGATAGTTTCCATTTTTTAAAACTAACTTGCTTTGGTTAAAACCATTATTTTGATGCTGGAGACAGCATGCTTTAAATTAGATTTCACAAGATACTGCCTCTCACCTTTCTTTAATGAGTGACCCTCAACCAGCCTAGAGACCTAAGAGCCTCTCAGTAGGGGAGAACTGAGGAGCCTGGAGGTTCCCACTCTCTGGGAAGTCACTACTCTTCAGTCAGTTGTTTAGAAATTATGAGTCTGTTGAGATATGTTAGAGTTAGGTTAAAATAACCTGAGGGTATTTGTGCCTTGAAAGTATTAACAATCTAGAAGGGCTACTTTCTCATGACTATCCCTTAAGCTGACAGTGATGCTTAAATAAATTTAATGAACGCTCCACATAATTCCAGTACCTTCTGAAATAAAGTAACATGTCTATTTAGCTTTAATAAAAAAAAACATTGTTAGTGTTTTTATACATCATGGTGTTTTTCAAACTGCTTGTCTTGTGTCTTAAAATCAATTTCTAAATGAGGGTCATTCTTTTCCTTCTGAAACAGAACCATAAAACTGTGCACCATCCTCCATGAAAGTTTTTGTTTCCTCAATGTATAATAATGACCAGGCCACCAGGAAGCCGGCAGAAGTGGTTTGAGTACTGGAGAAACAGGACCTCTGGGTTTAAATCTTTACTGCACAGCCTAGTTCATCTGTGCACCACAATGCACCTGTGTTCATTGCTTGTAGTCATTGAAGTGCATGTGTGTGTCCTGGTGCAGATGCAGTCCTGCCTGTGGAAGGTCATCTCGGTACCCCTCTGAGAGACACTGATGGGACAGATATGTAGTCTCTAGCAATAACTAGCGCTTAACAATGACTCCAGATCAAGTGCCCCATGTGAGTTGTCCTGGTCTTCCCTTGATGGAGGGAGTTCTGATTCCCTACAGTACCTACATCTATCTCGTTTGGTAGAGAAGGCAATCACTCTGGAGACACATGTCCAGTCACCCTGTGCCCCGTGTTTGATAGTTGTGTACATGGATGAGCATCTGCAGACCTGTGGCACTCGTAGACACGACACACCAATGCCCTTGTGCAGATGTAAGCCAACAGCAGTGGTTTTCTGCATAAGATAGAGCCTGATGGTGAGAAGGAAGTCACCACAGTTGTAGGCTGCAGAGGCCTCCCTACCGCCAGCCAGTGCTCACTGAGGTTAGTGCCCTTTGTGAGGTGGCCTGGTACCTAAAAACCTGAGCATCCTGAAGGCTGACTGCAGATCACATCTCTGTCTGAAGTGTTTCCTTTCCTGCCTACACGCCTAACTTCTGCAGCAAGCAAACGAGAAGTATTCTAACAGGTCCATCTCAAAGCCCCCCACTGCATACAGTCACCTCCTCTTTCTTTTCAAAATCACTTCTGACCTGGCAATGCCTCTTCATAGTTACTAATACAGTGAATGGAGGCTAGCCCAGTGGCAGAGGCTTACCCAGTGTTGGAGAGGTCCTGCCTTTACCCCCAGCACCACAGCTGGAAAAAAAATGAAAATAAGCACATAGTGAACATCAAGCTCTTAGGAGGTCTGAAAGTTGAAACTGGAAAGCCCCCCCCGCAGCCCCCACACTGTAATCTAGAAGCAGATTCCAATTTTCCTTAAAGACCAGGCTAAGCACAAGTGATCATGCGTCCTGAGACCTTGCTGGGGAGGAGAGGCTGAAGCTTCCTGTCATGCTCCATTTCCTTCTGTTAAAACTCCAGAGGCTGCGTGTAACATACTAAAAATCTGTAAAATATTCAGACTTTGTTTAAGGCTCCAGAGTTGTCTGTCTCTGTGGGCAGTGATAAACTTTGCCTATGGAATAGAAAGAGGCTTGAAGAACTCTCTTTGAAAAAACATGGAAAGCCCTGCAGACAATGCCTAAGGAGTAATCATGCTTAACTCCGGCAGTAGAGGAAATTAGCCTGTTGTTGAAATGGCATTGTCTCACACTGAGGCATTCCTAATGGATGATCATGATAATCAACTGACTGTCGATGTAAATATCCCCAACCAGAGCTTAGAAATGCAGCCTATCTTTTATTAAACATGTGGGAGACAGCCATCTCCACGATCTAATATTTTTTTAGAAAGCATTTTTTATGTTTATCATAAAGTCTCATGTAGTCAGGATGGCTTTGAAATATGTGTGTATATAGGAGTACATGTTCATGTATGTGGATATGTATATATACATGTGTGTGTGTGTGTGTGTGTGTGTGTGTGTGTGTTTATATTATTTGCCTCTCACACTAATCTGGACTGCAGTTCCCTCCAGGCACTCCTTCCGGTCCCCCCAACACCTCCCTTTCCCCCAGATCCACTCCTCTTCCCGTTCCCTTGAACTCTTTATATATCAATATGGGAGATAACCCAGAATTCCAGACCCTCTTTTTATATGCTGAAATTAAAGGCACATGGCAAAATTGAGCATTTTAATAGATTTTTTCTGTTTTTATTTTTTCATTTTTGTAGTGAGTTAGCTGATAGAGAAACGTTTTTAAATGGCATTACTTGGAAGTTCTAAAACATAAGTTAAAACTGGCTTTCTATAGCTACAATGGGTGTCAGGCTCTGTCAAGCCTGTACTTGTCAATAGGAGTCTTCAAATTGTGTTCCTTCTGTCAACAATAGGTGAATAAAATAGTTAAGAAGTGGTGATATTGGGCTGAAGAGATGACTCTGTAGTTTAGAGCACTAGCTGTTCTTGCAGAGGGCCAGAGTTTGATTCCCAGCACCTACATGGTGGCTCACAACCATCTGTAACTCCAGTCTGACCTCTGTACACAACAGACACAAGCATGGGGTACACGTGGACAAAACACACAGATGAAATAAATAAGTAAAGTAGGGCCCTCACTATAAAACAATGTAAGCGGAAGTATTAGTTTCACGTGAGTTTAGTTTGTCTATTAAAATGTGACTCTGAGACAGCTCTCTTAGAATTCCTAGAGGAAGTGTATCACAAAACGTCTAGACCCAGTTTCGCCAAGTGATTTAGACAGAAACACAAAGACTTTTATGACTTCGTTCCCACATGCCCTCCATATCAGAAATCTAACATTTTGCCATTCTTGTCGATGGCAGCATGTGGCTGCAAGGATCATATTTATATCCTTGTAACTCCAGTGGCTAATGCAATTGGTCTTCTAAAAGGCGATTATCTTCCCTGTGACATTTTGATTGGTATTTCTCCCTTTTAATTTCAGCTTATATATAGCATAAAAATTGATTTACATGGAGAGGAGTGGGTTGCCATTTCATCCCGTAATTTTGATTGTATATCTAGGCTTGTAGAACTAAAGAGAAAATTTCTCCATTAACTAAATTGCAAAGCAGACCCAATTATGATCCAACAGGGGCAAGTTGTGAATTTTTTTTTAAAGATCAGGCCACTTAAACCAAGCCACTGTCTGCTTGCAAAGCCATAAACAGAGTCCAGAAATGTGGCTTCTTATTAGCTATAGTGGCATTTGAAGTATGGCCCCTGGCTCAGAAGAGAATGTGAGATGTATGATTGTGTATGCATGCAAGCATGTGTGTGCATGCAAGCATGTGTGTGCATGCATGCGTGTGTGTGCATGCAAGCATGTAAAGCCTATAGGTCAATGTGAGGTGTATTCTTCAGTTGTTCTTCATTTTCGTTTTTGAGACAGGGTCACTCACCGAATCCGGCACTCACCTTTAGATTAGTATAGCTAGCCAGCAGGCTGCAGGCGCCCTGTCATCTCTGCTCTTCAAGCTCTGGAGTTGTCGATCTACATGCCTGGCTTTTACACGGTTGCAGAGAGTCTGAACTCTTGCCCCATTCCCTCTGAATAATTCTTTCTCTCGCTATTATTTTCTTTTTGTTTAATAACATGGATTTTTTAAATCAATTTTTTCCACATGGAAATTTGAAGAGAATTGTTCTAGGTGATGATGGTTTCCCAGCGGGGTGTCTAAAAGCTAGACCAAGCCTTTGGATGTCACATGATTTACTTCTTGGAGTATAGTCACCACAAAAGGAGGTGGCTTCTTTACGCTTTCAGACCCTGGCTATTTTACACGAGTTCTTGACGTACTGCTGGCCAGGCTGTCCTCTAAGAGTCTCTTCAGCTTCACTCCCCGATTGCATGTTTCCCTTCTCCTCTCAGTTAAATCATTGTCTCTCCGAGTTTAGAAGTTATATTATGCAAGTTAATGAGTTAATATATTAAGTTAGTTTTATCTTAGGGAATTAGACTATTTAATGGTAAAGGCCAGCAAAATACTATAAAGTTTTACTGGACATAACCACTCTTCTGGTCCTACATTGCCTAAACTGCTTATATACCATCAAAGAGTTGGATAGCTGGCTTAGTGAGTATTTGGCTCCCCAAACTAATATCTACTGCCAGGCTCGTTGTGGACTAGATCTTTAATTATGACTAATATAACTTTTACCAGCTTTGTAGTGGTGCAGCATCCTTTCGTCGAATGGTCCAGAGAGAGAGGCATGGGCAGAAGGTAAGCTGATAAAAATTATTAAGAGTTACTACCTTGGACAGCGTCACCCACATGAGGCTGGGCAGGCAACCCAAGAGGTTCCTAGCCTGATTGCATGGTAAAATCATCTGAGGAGTTAACAATCAAGTTGCACCCTCAAACAGTTAAATCGGAATTGTGTGTGTATGGGGTTAAAGACACCACACTTTTTAAAAACTCTCATGTGATTCCATCAAGTTTGGCTGGTTAGGCTCCATCAGGTAGTGAAGCAAGCCTGTGTGCCGTAGTGTTCCCTCAGGGCATCACAGAGTGTGCCTTGGGCCAATGGCCAGAAATGGGCACAGGAAAGCCAATGGAGCCTATCTTATCTTATTCAGGAAGACTCTTGACAAATCTATGGTGTTAGATCTAGGCCATTTTCCTATCCGGTTGCCTTAGCAACAAGGGCTCACTTACCCATAGTGTCCAAGTACCAATTTGATTTGCTCATGGGCAAGGTGAGGGGGCTAGGGTGGGGAACTGTGGGAGCTGAAGGTGTGGAGGACACCAGGGGAGCAAGCCCCACAGAATCCAGGGTTCATAGCAGCTCAAAGAAACTGCAGCAGCCACCATGGAGCCTGCCTGGATCTGTGCTAGATCCTCTGCGTATATGTTATAGTTGCCAGCTTGGTGTTTTCTGTGAGACTTCTCACAGTGGGACAGGGAGTGTCCCTACTTCACCTACTCTTGGGGCCCCGCCCCCCATGGGGACTTCCCAGCCCTGATATGAGGATTGGTACCCAGTCTTATTGCATCTTTTAAATGCCGTATGTGGCTGATAAAGAAAAACAGAGGGGTGAATCTGAGAAGAGGAGAGGTGTATGCAGCGGGAGGGGGACTAGAGGGAGTGGAGGGAGGGGAAAGTTCAGTCAGGATGTATGAGAGAAAAATAAATGGAAAAAGCTTGCTTCAATGGTTTAAAAAAACACAGATTCATGTTTAAAATTAAAAAAAAAGTCAAGAGAGAAAGTTGCTCTAAAACTAACCAACACAATTGGTCCCTTGTCAGCTTGACATAGATTCTAGCCACTCTGAGTCGTTTGGGAAGACGGACTCTAAACTGAGAAAATCACTTCATAAGATTGGCCCATAGACAAGTCTGTAGGGCATTTTCTTCATTAATGATTGATGCAGGAGACCCAGCCCACTGTGGGCAGTGACATCCCTGGGTAGGTGGTCCTGAGCAAGCATGGGGAGTAAGCGGCAGTGTATTTTAAAGAAAATGATTTCAGCTTTGAAGAAGAGTAATGCTTGTTTGTGTATGCAGGCCTCTCTCTCTCTCTCTCTCTCTCTCTCTCTCTCTCTCTCTCTCTCTCTCTCTCTTTCTCTCTCTCTCACACACACACACAGAGAGAGAGAGAGACAGAGAGAGAGAGAGAGAGAGAGAGAGAGAGAGAGAGAGAGGTTGTCATTTGTTTAAATGGCTTTTTAAATAGTAATATAGAACAAAGACTGTTACTGTTATGGGAAACATGTCTAGATATTGTACTTTTCAATACTTGAGACTTTACCCACAGTGTATACACATTTCTTCACTATCAACCCATAGCCAAACTACTGTACGTATTTCATGGGAATTCAGTGACTGTAGACAGTGATTTGCGGTTTATTGCAGGCTCTTTGCTGATTTAGTCTGACTTTCCCTGTCATTTCACCTTTCTGTGATAATTTAACACATCTCTCAAATACTAAGATTTTATTAAATTTAACACATAAGGAAATATAATTCTGCTGCCAGAGTATACTGAGCATGTATCATTAAATGCCCTTTCTCCCTCCTCTGTTCTAGTCTCTCAGAGTGGGTAACGAATCAGGCGTAGATTATCTTCAGAGCTGTGTAGACACATGGGAGAAGGAAACATGCCCTCCTCTAGACAAGCACAGCTCAGTTCCCAGCTGTGGGGCCACAGTGGGCTAATGGTAATATGCGTTTGCCCCAAATGAGGGTTAGCTGTGCAGGCAAACTTTGTACAGAGAAAGAATTAGAAGGTCGACTCTCACACTTATTAAGCTCTTAGTGTGTGAGCATGGGTAAATTATGTGACTACACGCACATGCAAATATTTGAAGTAGGTTCATTAATCTAGTCTTCAAAAATAAATGCATTGAAATGTCACATGATGATATAAGTAGCCTAAAGTCAGACACCGAAAATTCAAGGCACCCCGTCTCCTGGAAGACTAAATTCAAGGTGCTAACAATATAATAGATAGTCAACATTGCTACAAGATGGGTTTTAAGTGTTCTCAGAAGAAACGGTAGTATGTGAAGTGTTGTGTATGCTAATTAGCTTCATTTGGCCTCTCCTCAGTGTGCACATACTAAAACATCGAGAGAAAGTAGGTATGTACAGTTTTTACTTGGCAGTTAAAGACAGCAGACAACAAGAAAATAACTTATCTTTATGTCAACATAAAAAATATAGTTTAATGGGCTGGAAAAGTGGCTCAGTGGCCAAAGGCCACCAAACCCTGAGAGAACCAGCTCCCAAAAGTTGTTCTCTGATCTCCACATGCACACCCTGATAGATATGCACGTGCGCACACACACATTCCCTCTCCCTCTCCCTCCTCCACCCCCTCCCCTCCCCCTCCCCTTCCCCCTCCCCCTCCCTCTCCCTCTGTCTCTCTCTCTCTGTCATGCACACACACACACAAGCTACTTTAGATAAAGAGTCTATGATACATGTGCAGTGTAATGTGTACATTAGAAAGCTTCAGTGTCATTTCTTTTGAATGACTATAACGGCTGTACAGAGGTTTGCCTTTCCCTAGTGGAGCTGAGCTAAGGCGGAGTAAGGGGCAAACTCAACAATGGTAACCATAGTGTGTGAAGGAAAGCTTCCTCGGTGATGTGATGCTAATTAAAATAACAGGTGGGGACATTGGAGGGCTTAGTCGTGAATCTCCTAATAGAACTGACTTTCAAGATTATCAAGTAGGTTTAAAAAGATTTTAAAGGTGGCTTAGTTGGAGATTTCCTGTGTAGGTTTGTCTTAAAATCAGTTGATGATGGTAGAAATAGCATCAATTCCAAACTCATCTCCCTGAGGTCTTTTCTTACTGACTTTTCTGAGTTCCACATTCTGTGGGGTCTTCTCACATCCATCCTTAATGCAGATTGGCCAAGGTATATATATATATTTGTAGGATTCTGAGATGTTTACATTTCTGTGCTTTATCTAACCCTTTATATGAATGCTCATTAACTTCTGAAATATTTTATTTTGTTCCCTGGTCCCCTTGTTTTTGCTATTATTTCTGTATGTCTTTATTTGTATCTCTTTCTAAAACAATGTTAGTAAACACAGTAGTATTAATTTACTCTAGTTTTGCTTATGGTGAAAACTCTCTTCTCACACCAAAGAATAATATTGGCAGGTAGAAAGGGAGGAGGGAGAGCACAGAGCACACCTGCCACCAGCTTCCCTCGATATTTTTTATTAAATGTTTTATTTTATTAAATGTCTTTCCACATCCATGAACCTCAGCTTTGACTCATGAATGCTTTATGTCGTTAATATCGATATATTTCTCATGGTAAGTTCTTTTAGGTCAGAAGGCTGTTTTGAGACTGAATCTGGTTATGTTGCCAGGCTGGCTTTGAACTTCTGAGCCCTGGTAATCCTCCTGCCTTAGCCTTCTGAACTTTTGGAAAAGAGGCAAGCATATTTAGTGTCTTGCTGACATCCCGTGTTATATCCAATTTGCAATTTCCCCATGTTGTTCAGACGAGCAGTAAACACGTATATTACATGCAGTTACCTTTAGGGGTCACATTGTACATATTCTTTTATGTCCTGAATTTTCTGTCTATGTACTATGAGAATGTTTAGATGGTTTATTCTTCAAGATATAATTTAATGGTTGCATAATATACTATGGCTTCCTTATAACTAAATCCTTACAGTTTTTAAAATGCATATATTACATTTTTGCTTATTTACCGTGTCAGAGAATAAGTGGACAGCTTGCAGAAGTCACCTATCTATTTCCACCAGAGTGGAACTCAGGTCATCAGACTTAGCAGAAAACACGTTTACCCACTAAGCCATCTTGTCAACCCCTTGATCCCTGTAGTTGTTATTGCTGCTGCTGCTGCTGCTGCTGCTGCTGCTGCTGCTGCTGCTGTATTTTGTTTATCTGGTTGGTTGGTTTTTTGCTGCTTCAAGTTTTTCCTGATTGTTTACTGTCACAACGAAGGCAAGTGTGCATTCACACATGTAAAAACTTTTCCTCCTATCTCTGGTATTAGTTTCCAGAGGCCTCGATTGCCACACACAGTGTGGCTTAAAACAGCGGGTGCTTATTCTCACAACCCTGGAAGCCAAAAATTCAAATTTAAGTCACTGGACCTTCAAGGGCTCATGTTCCCTCTAAAGGTTCCAGGAAACTGTCTGTCTTGCCTCTGCCAGCTTCTGGAATCCCTGGCATGTGGATCCGTCACTGCTGTCTATGACTGTCCTCTGTGTGCCTGTGTCCTTCCCGCTCTTCACAAGGACGACAGCCACACACTGTAAGTCCATGATGACTTCAAGATTGTCAACACCTGCCTCTGCAAAGGTCCTGCTTTCAAATAGTCACATTCATGGTAAATAGAGATTATGATACGGACATATCTTCTTGGTGGTTGCAAGATTCAACGCTACTGTAAATTTGTGTTGGAGGACAGATTTCTCGCACCTTTTATCCCACTGGCTACTTATTTTCCAAAGGGTAGACCAAGGCTGTCCTTGGTCATCAGTGGTATAGATTGCCCCACTTACCTACAATCTTTCTTGCATTAAGTATCTATTTTAAGATGATCTCTTGGGCAGAGAGGGCAGAAAAAAAAATGGAGACTTTGCTGAGTTCAGCAGAAATTCCTGTATGCAACTGCAGATATGTTTTTTTTCTGATGAATCTTGGTTGGCATCCCTTTGCCCCTTGCCCTGGTCCGGTGGTTGTGCCCTTGTCACACTGACACACCACTGTCACTCTGTCTCATACTGCTTGCAATAATTCTCACAGATTACCATTTACTTTTTAATGTTTCCAAAAATTTTGTCTATGTGGTCAAAACCATCAGTATCCACTTGTGATGTCTTCTCGTATTTCAAATCTAAGACAACAGTTTCTGGGGGGCTGGAGAGACAGCGTAGTGATTAAGAGCACTTGTTGCTTTTGTCTAGGACCCAGCTTTGGTTCCCAGCACCCACGGTGGTTGGTGACCATCTGAAACTCCAGTTCCATGGGCTCCAGCACCCTCCTGACCTCCATGAGCACCTCGAACACACAATGCACATACATATCTGCAGGCAAACCATGCATGCACATAAAAACACAGAAAAATCTCAAAAAGAGAAAAAGAGAAAATACTTCCCTAACCAACACCTCACTAAGCATGTCTCCAAGTTTCCTGGCCAGGTTGTAGTTTCAAGTTTTATAGTGTTCTCTTGTATTAGCTCCTGATGTCTTTGCCGCACTAAATGCCTGACAAGAAGCAGATTAAGGGAGGGAGTTTATCTGGCTTCAGTTCACAGATGTGCTCCATCTTGGCAGGGAAGGCCGGTGGCAGGAGCTTGGGGTGGCTGGTCACTTTGCATCCACAGTCAGAACAAGAGGGAGCTGGGAGCTCACAGGCAGCCCCCTTCTGCCTTTAATTTAGTCTGGGACTCCATTGTACGGAATCATGACGCCCACTTACAGGTGGGTCTTCTCATCCAGTTAGCCTAATCTGGAAAGTTCCTCAGGCAATCCCCATGGTGGTTATACATCCCATCATCTGGACAATTTATCCCACGAACTGCCGAATTTCTCACTGATTTCCTTTAAAACAACTGTTTTCAGTTCAGCAGCAGGTGATACTTTTTTCTTTTTTTCTTTTTTTTTTCCTCCCCTGGCCCAGGACACTCGGCAGTACCCGTAGTTACTTCTGTTGTTACAGCTGGGTGTGAATACTATAAGGACCAATAGGTAATCTGTGAGTGCAGCTAAAGTCCTTACAGTGCACAGATCAGCCCTTCACAACAGGGAATTTGCCAGCACATGATGTCAGCAGCGGCTGTACTGAGAAACTCTGTTGTAGCCTTTACTGTAGGCTTTGGAGTCTTCTTCATTTAAGAAAACTTTAAATACATAAAAGCCCCACTGCTCAGCCCTCTGGCGCCTGTTACAAGCAGCTCATTTGAGAACCAGCCCAGGTCCGGATCGGTGCCTGCATCCCTTAGGCTGAACTGAAAATCCTTACAGACCTCTCACAGCCTCTCGCCTGAGGGGCACGCCTCCTGACTTGGAGTTGTGAAGCCTCTGCTTATTCTGGCTTGCATCCTCCCTCTGAGATTGCTTCTCTGCCCTGCGGCTTCCGACAGTCAACCCAAACCTTCTCAATTTGTTGGGCAGAAGTG
Source organism: Grammomys surdaster (assembly GCF_004785775.1). Lineage (NCBI taxonomy): Eukaryota > Metazoa > Chordata > Mammalia > Rodentia > Muridae > Grammomys > Grammomys surdaster. The sequence goes on from NW_021604678.1 coordinate 4,453,556, forward strand.
CAGCAGCGTCCTGGTGACAGGGTAACGTGACAGGGTAACGGGCACAAAGCGTTTTACTTCTGCAGCTGAAGAGAAGAGTTTGTCTCAGGGATGTTTTCTGTTCTGTTGATTTGTTGGTTTCTGTGCAGGACAATGTTATTTTTTTGCCAAAGTTTCCGGCATCTTTTATATTTAACATGTATAAGGACAACCCTCCCCCTTTGTGGGCTTTTATGACACCTGAGTGAGGAAGGCTGTGGTAGCTTAACTCCTAAGTGTGCTAACATCGCACAGTAGGTGTGCTAACATTACACAGTAGGTGTGTTGTGTGTTAAGACATGTTCTAGTTTTTTGTTTTTTGTTTATCTTCAGGATTTTGTGGTTTTTTTTTTCTTGTTTGGACAAATCATTGCTTTGTAGCCCAGGGCTGGCTTGTAACTCAGAATTTTCTGTCTCAGCCACCCCACTGCAGTGATTATAGGGATTCACTGTCACACCTGCCCCAAGACACACTTTTAGAAATGTTCCTTCCCTTTCTTCTCATTTCCTAAGTTGGGATGAGTGCAGGAATCTGCACTATGAGAAGCACAAGCTTCGGCTGTAAGCAGCACTTGCTGGACCCTGATTAGAAAGATGCACCTGTAAAGCGTTTGTCCAACCTGAGCAGCTTCTCATTGCCTCTGATTGTCCGTATCCTTCTGCAAGGCTTGCCCTCCGTGTGACACATCCTGTACGTAGTAAACGGCTTCTTTTTTTTCTATTACACCTTGTAATTGCTATTGTTGATATACAGGAAAACCATTGATTTTTAAGTGTTTGCTTTGTATCCAACCAATTTACCCAGCTCTCTTGTCAAATTGAGTAGCTTTCTAGTGAAACCCACAGGTTTGAGGCGAAGGTGCAGCTGACAGAAGTCCTGCACCTAGAACGAGTCATTTTAACTTCTTTCCGGTGTTACACTTTCTATCTCCGTGTGACGTGAGTTAGCGGTGGTGCTGTATTTGTCCGTTCCCCATCTGCTTTCTCAGAGTGAGGAACAGACCTCATTGTATAACCCTCTATGACCTGGAGCTCACTATGTGGACCAGTTTAAACCAGACCGGCCTTAAACTCACAGAAATCTGCCTGCTTCTGCCTCCTATGTGCTGAGATTGAAGGTTTGCCCCGCCATGCCTGCTAGTCCACATATTCTAATGCTACTTCCATCACTAGGATGCGTGGGGAGGGGCACGGGGTCACCTTTACAGGTCTCATTAATGACGTAAATTTAAAATAGACTCCGGATGGAACCCTGGGATAATTTATAGGAGTCAAAGAGAAGAAAGGAGCAGGGCAGGCTGGCTGGGGGGAGGGGTGGAAAGAGGATGAAGGAGAAAGTTATTAGAGAGTACTGATAAAAGATAAACCCTGAGGGGCAGGATGGGTCCATGGTGGGGGGGGAGCATCTAATGGTAGGGCCTTTGTTCCTTATAGTTTTTATTCGAGGGGTACAGAATTGCTCTCCTCCAGGGGCTTGGGGGGGTGACATGGGTCTGGGGTATGACAGCAGATTAGGAGATGCTTACCCTAGAATCATTTGATTCCTCCTGAGTCAGCTGGAGTGGCTCTGGGGAGTTTGGCGCTCAAGATGTGTCTAACACAGGAAGGAAAAGCAGCTGACTGCACTTTCTGTTGCCAGTTCTGCTCTGAGCCGACACTGTATGCCCCCCCCCCCCCAGTATGGGCCCATCTTCTGCTTCATTTAAATTAGACTCATCATTAGCTGTAGCTGCCACTGTAAGCCCCCCACCGCGCATCGGTCTATCTTCCACTTCGTCATGAGCTGCCACTGTAAGCCCCACCCCGCATCCATCCTGTATCAGTCCATCTTCCACTCTGTCCTAAGCCGCCACTGTAAGCCCCGCCCCCACCCTGGTATCGGCCCATCTTCTGCTTCATCATTGGCTCACGCTGCCTATCATTTCCTGAGAGGCCAGCACCAGCCATGGAGGCCAACCTTTGAAAATTAGTTATGAGCAGCCTGGAGATTCTCTTGTGTGGTGTTTTAAAATCTGCCTCCTTAAAACAGCTTTTAATTCCTTATCTGCCAGGGTATTTCTGACCACAGACCTTGCATTCATCTCCAAGAAATGGAACACATTATTATTCGTATGTCTGAGATAATGCTTGGGAAGGAGAGAGCTGTTTCCTGTCTACCCTTCCCCATCATCTAAGACAACAGCAACAATAAGCGATCTGTTCTATTTTTATTTATGTGCCGGTGTGTGGGTGTGTGCACGTGAGCACAGGTACCCACAGATGCCACAGGAGCCGGCATTCTGTACAGTTGGGAGCTGAGCAGCAAGGGTGCTGTGTACCAAGCTCCAGTCCCCTCAGAGGTCAGCCAGCGCTAACTGCTGAGCCACCTCTTCCCCTTCTCCTTTAACCACTGCAACTCCAGCAGCCCCAACTGGCTGGACTTGGCCACCCACTCCAGTGTGTCAGTTAAAGAGAACAGTAATACTGAAAAGCAGAGAGAGAAGGCACTGGGAAGAGGACCAGATAAAGGGGGCCAGTGGACCCCACCTTCCCCCCGAGTTAATTTTCAGTGTACTGACTGTTAGGATTGACTAGAGGAAACTTTGGAGTAGGGTCAAGATGTATGTGTAATTAAGCGTCTGCTGTTGCCGGAGCTTTGGTCCTGTGAGATTGTCTGATAAATTGTTTGTCTGTGATTGCTCTCATCACCTGAGGGGACTAGTCAGATTCCGGCACGATGATCTCTCCTGTTCCAGGGTGCCCCCTTGTTCTCATGCATAACTGCTCTCTTGAGGGGTTGGGGGTGCTCGTCCTCTGAGGACGAGCTCTTCTTGGAACCCCAAGTGGCAGCGGTTTAGGACAGTGACCGGTCTTCTGTCTTGCCATTTAGAGGAGGAGGAAGAAAGTTAGGCAGAGAGAAACAGGCAAGAGTCTGATCCAAAGAAAGAAGAGAGACACAAAGTAAAGGCTGCGATGATGGTTTCCATCCCACCCTTCATCCCCCCAGCTTCCATCCGGCCCGTCATCCCCCCGGGGGGGGGGGGGGGGGGGGGGGGGGGGGGGGGGGGGG
>NW_021604678.1:4457022-4490159 GCF_004785775.1 Grammomys surdaster
CATCCCCCCAGCTTCCATCCTGCCCTTCATCCCCCCCACTTCCATCCTGCCCTTCATCGCCCCCAGCTTCCATCCCGCCCTTCATCCCTCCCCCCCAGCTTCCACCCTGCCATTCATCCCCCCACCCCGCTTCCATCCCCCCACAGGCTTCCATCCTGCCTGCCTGTGACTTTGTGGGCTCAATGCTTTTTAGCAAAAGCAGCTTCCTGGTGCCTGTGGCCAACAGGGCAGGTTCCAGATAGAAGCCTCCTCTAAATCAAGCTGGATTTGTTGGTAGTGCTGGGCTCTCTTGACTTACCTTCTTCAACTGATTGGGTAACATCTCCATGGCCCTTAGAATTGATCAAGAGACTGGCTGTGCCCTGGAGCTGGAAGCCACACACTGAGAAGATAGAGAAATTTTTCTGGAGCACTGGAAATACCCACCAGACCTAAGGATAGTAAAATTGACACTTTCTCTAAAATTTTACAGATCATGTGTGTATGTGTGCAGATCTCTCCCCCTCATTCTCCCTCTCTCTGTGTATGTGTATATATACATATGTGTGCAGATCTCTGTGTGTTTGTATGCATATGTGTATGAATGTGTGTGAGCATGTGTCTGTGAGTGTGTGTGTGCAAGTGTGTGAGTATGTGTATATATACACATATGTGTGCAGGTCTGTGTGTGCATGCATCATGTGTGTGTGGGTATATGCACATATGTATGCAGATTCGTGTATGTGCATGCATGCATGTATGTGAGTGTGTGTGCATGCATGTGTATGAGTTTGTGAGTGTGTGTGTGTGTCTATGTGTGCATGTGTGTGAATACACATGTGTGCAGGTCTGTGTGTGCATACATGCATGTGTGAGTGTGTGTGTGCATGTATGGGTATGTGTGTATATACACATGTGTGTGTAGATCTATGTGTGTGCATGCATGTGTGTATGTGTGTTTGTGCATGCATGTGTATGAGTTTGTGAGTGTGTGTGTGTGTGTGTGTGTGTGTAGATCAGAGGAAGGTGTCCATTGTCCTCCTCTATCACCCTCGCCTGGTCCTTTGAGACAGGGTCTCTCAGTGAATCTGGAGCTCATTTGTTGGTGCTGTGCAGCTAATAAGCCCTGCGACCCCCTCCCTGCATGCTGAGGCTGCAGATTTGTCCTGCTACACTCCACTCCTTGTGTGGTGCTGGAGATCAAAGCACATGTCCTCACAGTTACACAGCAAGCTCTCTGGCCCTCTGAGCCATCTCCCCAGCCTTCTTCATACTTGTAAAATTACTTTTACTAAGTATAGGAAATGATTGTTTTATTTGTCCATATTCACCTCCTCACGTTTCCTTAACCCAAGTTCTTTGAAAAAATATCTCACAGACTAATTATCCTTTCGAGACCCACAGCTAGGGGTGTAGCTCAGTAAGTAGTACTTACCTAACATGGGTGAGACTTCCAGTATCACAAACGATAGGTAGATAGGTAGGTACATAGATAGATAGATAGATAGATAGATAGATAGATAGATAGATAGATAGATAGATAAGCAGACAGACAGATAGATAAAAAGGTACTGACAGTGCACCTGAAAATGCAGAGCCATTGACTAATGTGGATTTTATTTTATTCTGGCTGTGGCTACCCTTCTTCATTCAAGATCATGATGGCCAGGGAATGCCTACGCAATTCACATTTTGGTTCAAGAGCAGCCTAAAGGTTTCAGTTGATAGAACAATTCAAACAGAAAGGGTTCGCTTGTTGCTTTAAACAAATACCCTTGGTTTTGACTCAGGAAGTACAGTTCTTAATGTAATTGCTCAGAATCTGGGACGGCTAGACATAAAAGAGTTCCAAGAGCTACAGACAGAACCCCACGATGCTGTAGCAACCATTGAGACAATTATTGCTGATACAAAGATGCCCACAGGCCCCGCCCACAGGCTCTGGACTGTGGGAGGATGAGCACATCAGGTTGCTCTTGCTTACCTGGTACACCGGTAGCCACGCCCACTTTCATTATGTGTTGGGGGATTAAGTATCACATTTTTGAGGCAGGTGTCCAAAGAACTAACTACATTCCTTTTTTCCTTTCCTTTCAAAAGGTTTGGGAAGTGGCTGTGAGAGCCTGGATGTAAAACTCCATCAGTCCAAACCTGTGAGCATTACTTTTCTTTTTATTTGGGAATAACATTGGCCTACAGCTTTCAGTGTTTAGAAATGTACTTACTGATTTGGGGGCATCAAAAATAGTCCATCTTCAAGAAAAAATTGGGTAGCTTACCATATTTTTCCATATCCTAAATTTTTTCACATTAAAATGAACTCTTCCATAAATGTTTGTAACTGTTAAAGAATAATTTTCAGAAAAAGGTAATTTTGTTATTCTCACATGGATATAAAAATGGATACCAGTTAAAGATGCTGAACTCGCTAAGCACTGCCAGGGGTGTTGGAGTCAGGCAGGCAAGTACGTGAACTGCAGGGCAAGTGCTCTATAGTTCTCATCCTGTGAGTCAAGACCCCCACAGGGTCACACATCAGATAGCCTGTATGTCAAATACTTACATTGTGATCCATAACAGCAAAATTACAGTTATGAAGTAGCAACAAAATAATTTTATGGTTGGGGGCGTCACCACAGCATGAGGAACTTTGTTGAAGGGTCACAGCATTGAGAATCACTGTTGTAAAGCAGCAAGATTGAACTACAGGTAAACAGTGAAGGTGTAAATAAATGGTCCTTCTGTGGGAGCGTGAGAGCAACAGAAGTCAGCAGAGCTTGTCCCTTACCAAATGCAATCTACACGGCTAGAAATAAGCACTGGTTTTATTGCTTTCTGTTACCTATAGCTCAGTTTTACGCAGCATATGTAGTTACTGGTATAGGTTTATGTACACATATACATACCAGTGTGCTGATACATAAGTACGTGTTACAGACACGGTTAACACTGTTTTGTATGTCTTTCTCGTGGAGATATTTGATATGCCGATCTTCTGCGGTGGAACTAGCTTTCAGATTTCTTCAGGTCATTTTGCTCCTAGTAAGGCCGGATGGCTGGCATGATCCCAGCACTGAGAAGGCTAAGGTAGATGGATCTCTTGAATCCCAGAGTTCAAGGCCAGACTAAGGAAGTGGGGAAACCCTGCCCTAACATTTCTGTTCATTTAAAAATTTATTATTTGTTGCCTTTACTTTCTTGTTGTGCCTTGGTCATTTCCTGCTTGTCTTTCTAGATGCATGATGAGAACATGAAGCCTTCTCTGTCCTCCCTTTATTGAAGGAAATACTGACAATACCGTGGACACTAATTTATCCTATAGGTAGCCCTGGGCTACATCATCCAACCCGTTGAACAAATATGGAACCGTTTGCATGTCTGCATGTGTTGTCACCAGCAGGGCCATTCTCATCAGACATTGCCAATGGATAAACATGTTACTTCACTGTCTTGTTCACTTCCCCTCTCTGTTATCCACTGGCTGCTTCAAACTGTGTTCAGGTGCTCAGTTCTGCTTTCGCTCCCTCCGGGAAAGCATTGTAAGACCCCTCTGTGCTCCGGACTCTTCCTTGGACTCTTTTTCCATGTGTTTTCAGTCAATTTCTCCTATTCCTTTCTCAGCCCAATTGTAGCCTGCTTTCTGACCCCACCCCCACCCCGTGGGCTACAAAAGCCATCTGTGACAGTGCCAAGAAGGGTGTTAATTGCCGAACTCTGTGGCTACCTCTCATTTTTGCTCTACTTGAGCTTTGAGGATACATTGTTACCACGCATCTTTGTCTCCTTGGCTTTCATGGTGCTACTTCCGAGACCACCTATCAGCTGTCATTCTCTATTGCTTCCTGGTGTGAGGATTCTCTCTGCCTTCACCCTTTCTTATCTTCCATAGTCTACCTGGGCTGTGGCAAGGGTACATTGGCTTGAGTCAACCCCCGCCCACCACCATGATGCTGACTCCCAAGCCTGGGTATTTAACCTGCCCTGTCTGGCTGTGTGCCTCTCTCTTGAATGAAGCATCAAATTGCAGGTCCTCCAGACTGGTAGACTTGTTTGTTTCCCCAGTCCTCTGCATTTTTGTCTGCTCCTGCATGGTGCCATTGTACATCACGGTGGATCTCAACCCTCCCAATGCCGGGACCCTTTAGTACAGGTAACCCCCAACCATAAAATGATTTTGCTGCTACTTCATAACTGTAATTTTGCTACCGCTATGAATCATAATGGAAATATCTGGTATGCAGGATTGGTAGGTGACCCGCAAAGAAGTTATGACCCACTGGTTGAGAACTGCTGGTATACTAGCTGCTGATCTCTGGAAGAGAGGAAGTGTCTGCTCCACTTAAAACGCGGTGTTTGAGGCTTTAGAGAGAATGTTTGTTTTTTTCAAGATGAGGTTCCCCTGTGTAGCCCTAGTCATCCTGGAACTTATTCTGTTCCAGGCTGGCCTCAAACTCAGAGATTTGCCTGCCTCTGCCTCTTGAGTCCTGGGATTAAAGGTTAAAGCCGGGTGGCTAAGAGCTCTCCCCACCCCAACCTCACTCAGATGATGACTACAGCCTTGTCTGGGGCCTCCGTGTCTCTCCCTCTTACCCTCACCTCTATCCCCCCCCCCAGAAGAGTCGGCCTCGGCCTTATGTTAGCAGAGGAGTGGACAGTAGGCAGGCGCTGAGTTTTCCCTCTCCTGACATTTGATTCCCTCCTCCTGTGGCTAACCAACATCTTAAGCTGCTGTATCGTGCCCCAGTCTGCAAATGTTCAGACTCCCAGTGCCTTCCCTATGGCCACACAGTACGAGCACATCTCTTATGTTTTTGAGAACAAACTCTGTTAACATAGATTTAGACCTCTGTTCACTTATAGCTATCTTTTTGCTTTTTTTATTAATAATGTTTTGGTTGAGTTTTGTGGGAATATTCCGATTTTTTATTTTATTTTATTTTATTTTATTTTGTTTTTTTTTGTTTTTTTTCTTTTTTTTTTCTTTTCTTTTTTTTTTTTTGAACATGAAATGCTTTTTTTTATAGCATGTTTTACAAGGGGAGGGGGTAAGAGGGTCCAGGTGGTGGAAAAGTACAAAATCTTCTTGGCCTGTGCCTTGAAACATGTCATGGTCTATATGGTACACTGCCTTGAATTATGATCTACCTGGAGTTCTTCAGAAGATATGGTACACTGCTTGAGTTATGGTCTCCCTGCTATTTTTAAGAAGACATGGTACTCTGCTTTGAGTCTATCTGCAGTTGCTAAGCAGGATCTTGCAGTTGCCAAGCTTCAGAGGACATTGTGCAGGTGGGGAAAGGTAGGGGGTAAGGGTAAGGGCGAGGGTCCTGGCTTCTGGCATCTCCCCCTTCTCTGTTTAGTTAGAGAAGGCATCTTATGTTCAATCCCAACTATGTGAGTTTTGAATTTGGATGTCTAATTATGGGGGGTCTTAGACAAGTTCACAACCCCAAAACACTGATGTGAGACGAGTCACATCGATGGTCGAAGGCTTTAGGCTGTCGACGATGGGCAACGTCAAGGGACTCTGATGTGGGTGAAAGGAGGGTGAGAGCCCTGTCTTAGGCCATGTAGGCTGCACCCACTCCCAGCACCACGCACTCCTTTTCGGCTGCATTGGGTGGGCCCCTGGGAAGTGGACCTACAATAATCCCGTCATTGGACTAACTCACAGCCATCCTAGTCTCTTGTAAATGTTCAAGTTACCAACCATTTGTCAGTTTGGGGTGTAATATTGTCATAAAGGAAGGCTCCCCAATGTTAGCGGCCATATCAAGGGTGGCCTTGGTTTAGGAAAAAGCCAATTTTTGTTGTGGTGATCAAGAAGCCAAGCTCTCTAGCGAGAGAAATGAGGGCAAAGCCAGGCATACCAGGAACCCTTCTGGAGGGCGTGGAAGTCTAGGGGTCGACCGTAGGGGGAGGCAGGGGAGCTGACAGCTGTGTCAGTCTCCTGCGGAGTCACTTCTGGATCCTCTGCAATTTTCAGGTGATGGTAATGAACTTCAACTGCCTTCTTGATGGCAGCATCAACCTGGTTCCGTGGACGACAGGTCACGGGCGATGATCTCTGTCTTGCTCAATCTTGATGTCGTGCGCACATCCTCTCAATGAGGGTCCGTCCGGATGGGTCCGTGCTTCGAGCCCCACGTCTGGGTGCCACTTGACCCGACCGGCGGGTCCTAGTTATTCGTGGGGGCGAGGAGGACTGCAACCTGCTATTCTTCAGAAGATATGGTACACTGCTTGAGTTATGGTCTCTCTGCTATTCTTCAGATGATATGGTACACTGCTTTGAGTCTATCTGCAGTTGCCAAGCAGGATCTTGCAGTTGCCCAGCTTCAGGGGACCTTGTGCAGGTGGGAAAAGGTAGGGGGTGAGGGTAAGGGCGAGGCTCCTGGCTTCTGGTCCATCTGGGTTAGAACTTCTAATAGCAGGCATCACGGGTGATTCAATTTTACCTGGGATGCTGCGTGAGTTCAAGCTCCTGGGAGTCCCTGTTTTTCTTGGTTTTCTGCAGTTGGGTACGGAGCTGCTGCCTGCGACCTGCTCTAGGCTCGGTCCCAAACCGGAAGTCCGATTTTTTTTTAGATGCGTCTCATCTAGTATAGGCTAGCCTTGCAGCTTGACATGTATATAGCCAAGGTTAACCATGAATTGCCGAGCCTCCTCCTTCTATATCTCAATTTCTGGGACTACTGGTATGTTCTACCACACCTGGCTAAGAAAGAACATTTGTTTTAAACATTTTAAATTTTCATTTATTTATTTAGTGTGTATGTGGTGTGTGTGAGTGTGGTGTGTGTGGATGCGTGTGAGTGTGTATATGTATGTGAGTGTGTGTGTGTGTATGTATGTGTGTGTGTGAGAGTGTGTTTGTATGTATGTGTGTGTGAGTGTGTGTATGTGTGTGTGAGAGTGTGTGTGTGTGTAAGAGTGTGTTTGTATGTATGTGTGTGTGAGTGTGTGTATGTGTGTGTGAGTGTGTGTGAGAGTGTGTATGTATGTGTATGAGTGTGTGTATGAGTGTGTGTATGTGTGTGTGAGTGTGTATGTGTGTGTGAGAGAGTGTGTGTGTGTGTATGTGTGTGTGTGAGTGTTCGTGCACATGGTTTTCAAGGATTGAACTCAGATCATTAGACTCAGCATCAAGCACCTTTATCATTGAACCATCTTGCCAGGCTCATTAATAGTTCTTAATGGGCTTGTATTCATTGTATATGGTGCTGGGTTTGATAGGGAAATTCAGTATGTGTTTCTCGATACCTCTCTGCATGCCCATACACCCCACCCCAGCCCTCAGTCCTCATTGCTCCCACACACAGTTGTATTTCTCTCCTGAGAAATCCTGCCTTCCATTCACACCTAGCCCTTCCTGAAGCCAGGCCACATTTGCTTCACTTCTGTGTCACTTGTATTTCACAAGCCTCCGTGCAGTGGATTGGGTCTCTGAAGTCCCAGGGAAACTGCTCTGATGTGGGCCATGGCTGGTGTCACAATACCTGAGCCTCTCGTCCACTCTCCACTGACCGTGGCCCCTCCTCTCTGGTTGTTCATCCCACTTCCCTTTGAACCATCCCCCTATGTCTTCCTACTGCTGTCTTTCCTACTCCAGCTCCTGCCTGGGCCTCTGCTTAGCTCTCCTCTGTTCCCACTGTCCCCCTTCCTTTGCCCTCTGCCCTGTGCTCCCTCTCTGTCACCACTAGGTTAGATGCTCACCTGTACTCTCCATGGTGCAGCATCAGTGGTGCGTAGCTACTCTCCATAGTTACAGCATCGGTAGCCTATCTATCTGCAGAGATCTCATTGACTCTTCCAGACAAAATGGATGACTTCCTCCTCCATGTCCCCCCAGCATTTCATTGATGTCCATTTTGTAGCACTTATTCTATTACAGCTCGCTCTGTGAGCATCTTCTTTCCCCTTAGATTACGCAGTCTCAGGTTGTTACTGATCATCGTATCTCCAGCACCAGGCATGTGCCTGGAAGCAAACACACAAACGTCACGTTTTCACAGATGGCGTTTCTGTTCTCTGCACCCAGGGTCCCTTTTCATTTCGTCCATATTCTTCCTTATTTTCCCAAAGCTGCCTTCAGAGTATAAATAATTCGAACAAGGTCTTGCTGTGCAAAGGGAAAATTTTCATAAGGTCCAAGGTTTTAACCCTCTTGTCTCGGTATAAGTCAGGGTCAAAGAAAGAGACAGGTCACGCCAGAGTCTATGCATGTGATAGGTTATAGGCATCAAACCTACATAGCTACAGAGACACTCCAACTATTTGTGTAAGTCTGTTGTCTTTCCTTCTGAGGCTGGGGCTTGACACGCACTTAGAATTCTGACACTTGGAAAGGGAAGGATGGATGTAAAGGAGGCGTGGGAGGATTGCGTAGCACGTGCCAGAGCGCATGCGCAGGATGCCCAGGCTCTATCGGAGTGTGGAACTGGGTTGGTCCCTCCAACCTCTAGCCTTGTTACTGTAAGAGGTCACTGTAAGGAACCTTGCTACAGCAACTGGCTAGAGAGAGGGCTATTCACTACAAAGATAAGCACATTTCTGGCCTGTTAGTGAATCTGCAGAGGGTCCAGAGAAAGGGGACCAGATGCAGATCGAACAGCTGTCCTGTGTCAAAGGACAGATGCCAGCAGGCTCACAATGAAGTGTTGGCTACAAACACATACTCAGCATTCCAAGCATGAAAGACAAGCTGTCTGTTTATTGAAATCATTCCACAGTGAATGTTTAATATTCTTCCAGTGGTTGCTAATTCGCTTTGTCCTCCAGACCTCCTGTGTTGATGTTAAGTCTTGTCTGCCACCTTGACTAGAAGCATGCAGGAGGGATTCCTGTGAAACCTAATTCAGAGGAGCCTAACCAAACTGCCCTAAATCTACCACAACAGCCACGTGTCTAATTCTGAAATACCAGAACACTAGAGGCTTGGGACTGAAGCAAAAGATCAGAGATAGGAGTGGTATTTTTTTTTCTTTTTCTAAACCAAAACAAGACACAATATGAGCTGGGTAATGAGAGAAACCCTTCGAAGGTCAGCGTGCAGTAAAATTGGTTCTGGAACAGTGAGTGAGGCTTGCAGGTGAAGGCGTGAGTGAGGTGTGCAGGTGAAGGCTTCTTGGAGCCAAAAGCTACTTCTCTGTAGAAGACTTTCAGTGGCCAATAAAAGACAAAACTGCTCAGTAGATTGTCTCGCTGGTAGGATGGATTTTGGAAAGATTATCAGTAAGAGATGAAGGCGAAACATCTCAGTGTAATTAACTGGAGCATTGTCTGGGCATTAGAGTTAGCTGAGAGGTCCTGGCAAGTGTGGCATGTAATCAAGGGTAATAATGTTTAGTAGAATGTACTGGTGAGAAGCCAAGAGCTTGGGCGAACTCCACCACTCTCAAGCTGCATGGCCCTGAGCAAAGCCCTAAAGCACAGTAAGCCACTGTGGTCTCCTGTAAATTGACAGTAAAGTTGGTCCACGCACCACAGTTAAACCGTGATGAATGAACAACAGAATCCATCTATGGTAACTGCAAAACCACTGCCAATAGTTCGTTACCATGTTGTGTGCCTATAACTTTTATTGTCGCTATCTCCACAGGAAATGCTCTCCAGGAAGGTTAATTACAAAGATGAAGTGAGGGTTTGAATAGGTTTGGCCTCCATAGATTCATGTGATTGAATGCTTGGCCCATGGGGAGTGGCACTATTAGGAGGTGTGGCCTTATTGGAGGAAGTGTGTCCCTGTGGGGGTGGGCTCTGAGATCGCCTGGGCTCAAGCTCCTCCCAGTGTGGCACACAGTCTCCTGCAGCCTGCAGATCAAGATATAGAGCTCTCAGCTCCTCTAGCACCATGTCTGCCTGCATGCTGCCATGCTTCCTTTCATGAAGATAACAGACTAAACCTCTGAAACCCTAAGCCAGCCCCAGTGAAATGTTTTCCATGATCATGCTGTCTTGGCAAATGATGGCAGGCCAGTTTGGTAGATGGTGCGTGTATTATCAGAAGAACTTGTCTCTACTTGTTTCTATGGTTTCTTTAGACTCAAGTATAATTTCCAGAGCCCAACCCCAAAAAGTATCCCTCCGTTTCCCTGTAAAAGGCCTTTCATCTGCATTTTGGTCATGGTCTACACTTGCAGGCCCTTAGGTGAGCATGTGGAGCAGTGGCTAGAGCCATTGCCGCCCTGTCTGCTTAGCAGGTGGGTGGCTGTTTGGGTACATGACTTGTGTGTAAGAGTGATCAATCACGTGGCCACCTTACCACTCAGTTGTTGGTTGTGGAAAAACAGACTTACCGTCTTCCACATCAGTAGTTACTGTTTTACAACCATAATCAGAAGCTGTTAGACTTATTACTGCCTGAGAGAAAGGACTGGGTAGCTCCCTGTGTTTGTTACACAATGAAAAACAAAGACCAAAATGTTGTCCTTTAATTAAGGAGCTCCCTAAGTCCCTTCCTTCATCTCGATTACCTCCAGGGTTTCATAAACCTTTATCTCCTATAAATCTTCATTCCCATCCTCCCTTCTCTCCATCTTTAATTAGGCTGTTGTAGTTTGTGACCCCTTGCATGTTGAGAATGACTGAACTAGACTTTGAAAACAATACAGTCCCTTCAGGTTTTATCACTCCATTTCCGTATTGATCCACTGCCCAGCTGTACTCACTGACAGGCATCTTTTGCAACAGTCTACCGATCTTATCAATGCAGTAATTTCCCCCTGCTTACCAAGCCCAAACTAACTTCAATCCAAACATGAGTTCCCTCAGAATCAATAAAAGGGTTTCCAGCTATCAGAAGGTATGCCTTAGCCCAGTTACACACTCAGATTAAAAGGCCCCAAGCATTCTTGGTACTTGCTACTCCTACCTCCAAACTAACTCTTGAATTTATCCACATCAGTGTCTGAGCCACTGCTGCTTTGGTTTGGGGCACCAGCTCGCTCCTTCCCACACTCCCATCCCAAACTCTGCCCTGTGACCCACCTTGCTACAAAAACCTGCCTCATTAAAATCCTGTTTCCGTTGCTTTATTCACACCTTGCCTAGAACCACGACACTGTGCTTCACCTGGCAGGGGAATTTCCTAAGTATGACTCTGCTGCCCATCCCTGCTCCTTAGAGGGGTTGGGCCTGCCTTGCTGTGGACTTAGGTCAATTTTTTTCTCCTTTGCACCGAACTATTCATAGCTGTGTCTGTCCTCTCTGGAGGACGTGAGGATTCAGGGTTTGCCTTCTTGGTAACCACTTTCCCTAACACCCAACACAATTCCTCATTCAGGTAAAGCCCTGGAATACTAATCCAGTGAATTACTGGTAAGTGACTCTCTCTATATAATATACAGAGAGCTCTCTATATAAAATATATATTAATCTATAGACATAGTGGTTTATATATAATGAGGAAAGACTAACAAAGGAAATTATTTGATTTTTTCCTGAAGAAAATTGATATAGATGTAATTTGTTTACAATATGAAAGACATAGGGCAGCCATTCATAGCTAAAGGATGAAATGCGGGGTCCCCAAAACACATCACTCTAGAAATAGGTATCTACTTGAGTGTTGAATGCAATAAATGCAAAAAAATCTTCTGTTCTCATGCCTAGCACAGTGCTTTTCACGTGTTCTGCACCAGATGTCTATGGGTGTGGCCTTGTTCTGGACACTGCCGATAAAATGGAGAATAAAAGACAAAGCAAAACAAAACAAAACAAAAAAACCCTCTGCCCTCTGACTTGCTTGGGAGAAAAAGGTTTCAGCCAGAGGAGTTGGGGGTGGGGGAGGGGAATGAATGGGAATAAAATTCATTACAAAGGAAATCGCTGAAGAATTAAAAAGTAAAGTCATTTTAGACTAATTTATGGAGGGCAGAGGGGAGCTCGGGGGAGGGGTTTGGAGGAGAAGAGGGAGGGGAAACTTCTGTAGGGATGTAAAAACAATAAAAATAAAATTGATATCAGTAAAAACATAGAATAATCTATTTTTTAAAATTATATTGCACCCTGATGAAGCTTCTGCCATGAATAGAAAAAAAAAATACATTAAGTACAGGACAGATGCTCTGGAGGGAGGAGCTGCAAGATGGTGGAGGGAATTCTGGGCCATGTTAAGTGGGATATTCAGGAAAAGCTTTCCAAGGAAGTCTCCATTTTACAAAGTCTTGGGGCAAGGCAAGGGGGCTGGGGCAGGCAAGGGGGCCTGGGCAGGCAAGGGGGCAGCCATGTGCCACGCTGGGACAAAGCGTGCTTTGGAGGAACAAGGCAGGGCTCACAAGCCCTGGCAGGAGACCAAAGTCTACAGCCTGGGAGGAGTGTGTACTGAGGTCAGAGTAGGGATTTGAACCCTTAGGTCTGTCTGGCAGGAGTGGAGGCTGACTTGTGTTTTAAAGGTATCTCCCTGGCTACTGTGGGGGGCATTGTCTAGTTTGAACCTGCTTTGGCTCAGGATTCCCTGCTACATAGAATCTGAGGTCTCTTGGGGCTTTGGGGCTGAGAGCCACCATTGCTGCAAGATGTCACATGGCCAAGAGCACACATGGCCCTAGCACACACAGATAAGATGTCACATGGCCAAGAGCACACCTGTGGCCCTAGCACACACAAGTAAGATGTCACAAGGCCAAGAGCACACCTGTGGCCCTAGCACACACAGGTAAAGGACATGATAGGGTTAAGTATGGGGTGAGGTCTCAGAGGATGCACGACCACGTATTAACATGTGATTATCACGGATTTTCACTTCTTGCTTTTCAATTCTTAATTCTCTGAGAGCTCAGGTGATATGAAGAGGACAAAGCTTCGAGGCCGTGAGGTCTCTGCCTTCAGTGTACACAGAGAGCAAACACGCAGAGTAAATTTGAGCAGGGCCTCTCCCCAGCCAGTGTACACAAGCACCAAACTCAGCTCGGCAGGTTTAGCACCAAACTCAGCTCGGCAGGTTTCTTCCCTTGGTCACTAGAAGACGCACACACTCTGGAAACCATGACCGTAACCAGAACAGCAAAGCAGCCACAATGCTGATGAAGCAATAGTAGTTGTTTGCTTACGGAAATCCTTTCCTGGAAGTTAACTCTGTGGAAGGCCATACTGTAGGCCAGCAGGTGAAGAGTTAAAATCACATGTAGAATGGCACCCTTGAGATGTTTTCAACAAGTAAGAACCGTTAGATGAATTACTATTCCTTTTTTTTTTAAGATTTATTTATTTATTTCATGTATGTAAGTACACTGTCATTATCTTCAGACACACCAGAAGAGAGCATCGGATCCCATTACGGATGGTTGTGAGCCACCATGTGGTTGCTGGGAATTGAACTCGGGACCTCTAGAAGAGCAGCCAGTGCTCTTAACTGCTGAGCTATCTCTCCGGCCTGCTATTTTTTTTTCTTTTTCTTTTTTTTTTAAATTTTACTACTAAAATCATGTAAGCTGCTACATGAAAACATGGACTAATGCTTTGACACAGGTCTACAGGGCATGACGTGTGAACCAGGCTGATCACGTCTCAGACAACTGTCTCTTCTTTATGGTGTAACTCAGAACTCTTCTGCTTTCTCCAGTGTGGGGTACATCATCGCCCCCTATAGTCATCCTGCTGCTGCACAACCGGGAGTATTTCTCCTATCCGACTGTAACTTGCTACCTGCTCCTAGCACCCCCCCCCACCCCCAACCCCTTGCCTCTGGGAACTAACATTCTGCTCTACATTAAGAGAGCAACCATGAGATCAGCTGATGTAGTCTGTGTGTGATGAGCTCACGTGGTGTTTGTCTTTCTGTTGTGGTTAAAGTTATTTTGGTGGGCTTGTTTTACCCCTCTGTTGTGTTCGAAATAAATAACATAGAGCCCGTTAATTTTATAATAACCCTTAAAGTGCTAAAGCTAGGCAGATATCAACCCTCTAACCTGTTTTGTCTGCTTTCCTGTCAAAATCCCTAAGATATTACTTGCCATATGTTTCGTTTGGGCTGCTCCTGCTCCATCAGGCCAGCCCTCATGGCTTGTGCTCAGACCCATGTTACCCCATGGTGACCTCCCTCCTCCCTCACTCATGGTCCCTGCCTGAGACCTGAAACCTAGGAGCCAAAGCCCTACCTATCCCTCTTCTGCCCAGCTACAGGCTATAGGCATCATTACTAACCAATCAGGGATAACTTGAGGGTCAAGGTTTACACAACAAAAGCTTAAGGTATGCATGAGGATTCACTCTGGGTCAACCAGATCTTGGGGGCCAGTGTTTAGCATTTGAATACGTAGCAGCAGCAGCCCAACTCCAGCGTCCATCATGAAGATGATCTTCAAAAGCCGAATAGCATTCACTGTTCATGTACATTTTCTTCACCCTTGTATCAGTTGATGGACAGGTAGCTTGTTTTCACATCTTGGATGCTGTGACTGGTTCTACGATAAGCATGGGAATGTTGATATCTGCTAGGAATACTTGCTGCATTTCCCCTAGAAAGGGTATCATCTGGTTGTGTGGTTTGATTTTTACAGAAATTTGCATCATGGCTACCGACTTGCATTCTCGAAGTGTAGGGATTCCCTTCCCTCCATATCCTTGTTTTTTACCTTTCGTCTGTTGCAGAACAGGAATTCTAAGGGAATGACGTAGACATGTTATTCCGTTGTGATTTGATTTGTGTCTCTGTGGTGATTGCTGGTGTTGAGCGTACTTTTCATACACCCAGTAGCTGTTGATAGGTCATTTTGAGACACGTCTCTTTGAACTGATCGCCCCTCTTCGTGGGGCTGGCGCCCCTTTGCTAGTCTAGATATTATTCAGTTTCCTACGATGTATGAGAATCCTCTGGATCTTACCCTTCCTCAGACCTGTAACTTGCAGAAGCGTTCTCCCGTTCTGTAGATCGCCTCTTCACTCTACCAACTGTTTGCTTTGCTGTGTACACGCTCTTTAGTTTGCTATAGTGCTGTCTATTTAAGCATTTGTATCTTGATTTGGACAAGATCTTACTGTGTCACCCCAGCTGACCTAGGATTCATGGTGATCGCCTTCATCCCTGTCTCCCAAGCACTGGGTCAAGTAATCACTCTTCACTGTCAGTCCTTTCCAGAAAACAATGAGTCGATGAAGCAACTTTCCCTGTATTTGTGACACTACTCCGACACACACACTTCGAATCCTAATGGTTACACCCCACCCCCACCCCAGTCAGTGAATTCACTCTTAATTTTCCCTTGACAAGAGATAGCTCAAGATATTAGGGGAAATCCAGTTCATTAGCATATCCAATTAGTGTTCTATAAATTGTTTGTATCAGAAGGGAAATAGATTACCTAATATCTGATGAGATTTTCGACCTCCTCTCTTGTATTGGAACCCAGGTGTTGCATATGGTACAACTAAGCCAGCCCCTGTTGAGCAATTTCTTTAAGTTTGTTTTAGATGCTACGCATCATTGTGTGCGTACACATGCATGCTACCATACAAATGGAGGGAGGTCAGGAGAAAATGTAGCGGAGTTGGTTTTTCTGCCATGGGATTCGAGGACGTTGCTTAGGTCATCAAGCTTGTATCCAAGTGTGTGTCTCACTGAGCCATGTTGCTGGTCCCTGGTGTGTAATTCCTAAGAGATACTCATTCTCTCAGTCTGTTCTTGCTATGCAACCAAATCCTGTAGCCTTCTGCTTTAAGAGTGAACTATACAGTCCTTGGAGAGGAGGCGGAGAAGCCCATGAACACCTACCACTGAGAAACAAGGAAACTAAACCACAGCAAGAAGGGCCTGTGACTCTAGTGGCGTGGTAGTGGGAACAAAAGAGGGAGATTTATGCACACACATGTTTGCCATGGGGGAAGGGGATGGTGGAGCACGTGGGGGAGGGTCCTGCCCACCAACCCTTGCCTAGGAGAAGAAAGGGATGTCAACATCTGACCCAGCTTCATGGAGGAGTAGACAGGGCATGAAAGGAGCTTGGCCCAAGCCATGAAGGGGGCAGTTAGGTGACAACTGCCGAGTAGTCATTCAGTTCCAAAACCTAGTGCCAGCCATGGCCTCCGTGTGGGCTGGGTTAGACTTTGAGGTTAATTGCCACCCAGTGCTTTCTGAACATGTTTCCTGATAGCTTCAAGGAGAGCTGGGGAACACTCTGCTCTCCTTTGCTAGAAGCTTGAAAGTCCTTGTTAGGATGTGTGGCCATTCTGTGTGCTGGTTTTATGGACTAACTGTGGAACCACCTTTGTTGATGACGGCCTGAGTCAGGGTTGTCCAGGGAGTCAGAACCAAGAGGGCACGGGTATAAAGATGCAGTGTGACATGGCTCACGCCACTCCAGGGCTCCAAAGTACTACAGTTTGCAGCCTGCTAGCTAGAAACCTAGGGATGTCCAGGCAGCTGGAGACTGCAGGCCTGGGAGCTAGGAAAGTCACTCAGTTAAGTTTAAGTTGTAAGGCTGGAGAACCCAGAGTCCCACTGGTCAAAGGTGGGAAAATGGATGTCCTAGCTCAAGAGGCCAGAGCTGGTCTCCCTCTTGCTTTTTGTTCTCTCTGAGCCCTCAGCAGACTGAACAGTGCCGTTCAGATGAGCGGATGAAAACCTTATGTACCTACTGTTCCACTTTCCTTCTGGTGTTGTGAGAAACAGTCTAAGCAGTGGCAACTTACAGGAGGGAAGGAAGGGTTTATTTCAGCTTACACTTCCAGGTCATAGTTCATCACTGAGAGAAGCCAGACAGGCACCCAAAGGAGAAACCTAAAGGCAGGAGCCACAGAGTGACTGCTGCTCGCTGGCTCACTCGCTGGCTCACTCACGGGCTTGTGCTTAGCTTTTTATATATTCCAGGACCACCTGCCCTGGGGATGCAGCCAACCACAGGGGGCTTCCATATAATCAAGACAATCCTACACAGAAATGCCCACAGACCAACCTGATCTAGGCAGTCCCTCATTTGAGGTGTCTTCTCTCAGATAACTCCAGGTTGTGTCAAACTGACAATTTAAGCTAACCAGGACACTCAATCTCGAGCATCCTGAAGCCTTCTCTGAGACACATCCACTTGTTATCCGAGCGTCCCTTAACCCTTGCTGCATTGATGATGAGCCACCCTTGATCTGGGATGCTTCTCAGTGGTAAAGTGCTTGCCTAGTATGTGTGATGTGATCCCAGAACAGCAAACGAAGAAACAAACATTAACTCCTGCAGCGATCCAGCTGGTTTTAGTGTTTACTCAGCAGCCACACCCTGATTTATCATCTGTAGCCTTCTGGGTATAACAAAATGAGAGCAGTGGAAAGCGGGGGAAGGAAGGATTGTTGATGAGGTTCATCAGTACTAAACGGTGGGCGAATCTGCATGAAGCCAGCGCTTACCAGATGAGAGATCACTGGCTTTGGGAGAGCGGGCATTGGGCAGTGACTACACTCTGGAAGCTCCTGCATCTGGTAGTTGCCATTCTGTTGATGGAGTAGTTCTGCTTGGGTTCAGGGGACTTGAGTTCAGTTGTTGATTAGTTCTTGCTGAAGGAAGGATACTGGATGATGCACAGCCCGGATGATGGACAGCCCGGATGATGGACAGCCCGGATGATGGACAGCCCGGATGATGCACAGCCCGGATGATGCACAGCCCGGATGATGCACAGCCCGGATGATGGACAGCCCGGATGATGCACAGCCCGGATGATGATGCACAGCCTGCTTCCATGTCCTCTGCACTCCAACAAACAACCTCTGGTCTGCTATATTCCATGTGCTTTCTGTCCTTCCAGAAAAGTCATCAGCATGAAATGATTTCTAAGAGACTGCTTGAAGATTTACACACACACACACATACACGCACACTTGCGCGCGCGCACACACATATGGTTTCCAGCTAGGAATGGCTTAGCATGTGCATGTCACTGAGAGGTTAAATCTTAGTCTTAACTGCAACCGAAAGAAGTAGGTACTGTATGAACCCCATGTTGTGATGGGAAAACTGAGGCTTAGTAATGTTAAGTGAGATGTATCACCCCACAGATGATCCAGGTAACATTTGTGTTCCTTGCTCTATTCTGAGGTCCCATATAATAGGATGTAGAAGAATAATCATCAGTTTCTTTGCATTTGTAACATTATCCACCAAGAAGCTGGCAGCTTGACTGGCAAGCGATCCACCCTCAGTGTTCAGGGATGGTTGGTCCTGCTTACTGCTCAGTCTTGGGATTCTTCTGCTAGCCACACAAGCTTCAACCTGTTTGCCTGTCAGATCTTCATCTCCTGGAGTTCCTGGGCTTTTTCTGTCCCTGGGGAGTTGGCTGCGGCATTTCTTGTTTTGCTCTGATTTGTTTCTGGTTTGCTTGTTTTCCCTTCACTGAATTAAGTATCGAAGTCAGAGCCTAGCAAGAGAGAACCTGCATTTCATGGTCTCAATCTTGTTCTGGAGCTTGGAGCTGGCATGGCATGTCAGAGAGGCTGCTGTTGTGCTGCCTCACAGCTGTGGACCACGGTGTTCATGGTGGCGCATGGTCAGACTATTGTATGGCTTTTTTGTTGTTGTTTATTGCCTTTGGGAGAGGCAGATACATGAAATAATTGCATATGAAAGGGCAAGCAGATATAGTCTTCAGAACTGTTCCCAAACAATCACCTCACCATCTATCTACAAATATCATCAATGACAAAACTCAGGCTTTTCCCTGCCTCAGAGGAGGCTTGAGTACTTCAGGGAGTACCTGACAAGTAGGAATTAGATTTGTGCGTGTATGAAATGTCTGTGAGGTTGAGGCTGAGGGGCTATCTCAGCTGACAGAGGGCTTGTCTAGCAGAAACCTTGGTTTAATCCTCAGCATCACAGAACCCAGGTATGGTGGTGCGTGCCTGTTATCTCAAAACTTGGGATGTAGAGGCAGGAGGATCACAAGTTCAGGGTCACCCTGACTATGTAGCAAGTTTAAAGCCATCCTGGACTACATGAGCTCCTCTCTCCAGGGAGAGAAAGCTGAAATGTTTATGTATATAGGAGATTTGCCATTTTTAAGTCAGGAAGCCATCCCCTGGCCTCAGTTCTTCCATGGAATGGGGGGACCACCTAGTCGCTCTGGTCTCCTGGGTATCACCTAATTCTCAAGGCGAGGTTATGTTACTGTCACCTAAGGATCATAGGATTTTTCGGGTAGCTTCTGAACAGTGACTTTGCCGTCTGGTGAGATGTTTGGACCTCAGTTGCTGCAGTATCTGCATATATTAATTAGCTACAGAAAATAGATTCCGCTGTGGTGGCAAGAATCTAAAGACAAGATGGCTTTAAAACATGGAAGGCTTGTTTGTCTTTTTAATTTATGTAACAGAGTGTGGGTGTTCCGAATCAGTGGGAGAGGAGGGACTGATAACAGCTAAGCCGTCGGCAGCATGGTGTCTGTGCAAGATGGCTGTTGTTTTAGATCAGAGGGAATGGTGGGCAGTCCCTCCTGTTCACATCTCATTGGTAAGAAATTCATCATGTAGCTGGGCCGCAGCCCAGAGGAGCTGGGGTGCCACACGGTGGGACAGCTGTGTGCCCAGCTCTGCTGACCACACAGTGGAAGGAGAAGTTGGCTTTCATAGACAGCTGGCAATCTGCCACCATCAGCTCCCCTCTGGCTGAAAATCTCCGTTCCCTCTAGTGCTCCACCACTGTAACTGGAATGCATGTGTGACTGTAGAAGGTGGGTAACCTGCCACTGAGTTTATAGTTTGTAAGACTCCTATGCAAGCACACCAACCTGAGTTTGATCCTCAGAACCCACACACAGGAAAACACACATTGCAATACACACACACACACACACACACACCTCACACACAGGACATATACTCACATATGCATGCACACATGCAGGCAGCCACACATATAACACATATACACTCATATATACATATATACACATTATACACACAGAAACATATATACACATATGTATACTCACACACATTATATACATACACAAACATTATATACAGATGCATATACATGCATACACACATCACATACATACATTATACATTCATATCACATATACACATTGTATACACACATTGTACATACACATACATGTACTCATATATACATACATTATCTATACACAAACATATATACACATGCATGTATGTATATAGATCACACATATACACACATATCACATACATACATTATACAATCACATCACATATACACACACATCACACACAAACACACACATCATAATCACACAATAATAAGAGATGAAAGAATCACATCTTCCCAGGGCAAAGGGCAGTGTGTTACCCAGAAACCATGCCTTCCAGGTGGAGACTTACTGTACTCACTAAATACAAGCAAGTGCCCGTTCCCTGAGTCCACCCCAGAGCTAGCACTTGCTTTCTGTCCATCCCACTGTCTCTGTTGGTTGAGCCACTTTGATATTCTATAAGTGAGACCACACAACACTGTTTTTCTGCTCATCAAATGGCACTTGTCAGAATTCCCTTTTTATGGCTAGCCTTGCACATGTGAAAGCCCTCCTGAGTGCTGGGATTGCAGATGGGGACCACCATGTCTGTCCCCACCTTCACCCCCAGCTAAATAATATTCTGGTGTATGTAAAGTGCCAAACTGTTTACCCACTGATGGGCGTTTGGGTTGTTTCTGTCTTAGGCTGTTGGGAATACTCTTGCTATAAGTGTGAATTTACATGTCCCTGGCTTTCAATCTTATGATTTGAATCAGGTCCTTTTCTGTTGTTGGGATAAAATATATGACCAAAAGCAACTTCGAGGAGAGAGGGACTTACTTTTGGCGTACAGGTTTGTGGCAGAGGAAGGAACAAAAAGCTGTTAATCACATTTTTTTGTCTATGCATAAGATGTTAGAGAAAAACCAGGAAGTAGAACACAGCTATCTAAAACTTTAGAGCCTACTCCCAGTGATAGAATTCCTCCAGCAAGGATCTACCTCCTAAACCTTCCATAACCTTCTCAAGCAGGCCCAGCAACTGGGGATCAAATGTTCAAATATGTGAGCCCATGGGAACATTCTTCATTCAAACCATCACATGGTCAAAGACCCAGATTGGAATTTCTTCATCATAAGCTAATTTTATGTTTAACTTGTTGAGAAACCACTATATTGTCTTCTAACGATGCACTACATCATTTTATTTTATTTTATTTTATTTTATTTTATTTTATTTTATTTTATTTTATTTTATTTTATATCTTTATGTAGTGTATGGGGAAACACATGAGTATATATATCACATTGTGCTCGTGGTAACTATCTTCACCTTCCATCTTGTCTGAGACAGGTTCTCCGTTGCTGAGGCTGCCTGGCTCGGGGCCTTCCAGGGAGTCTCCTACCATAGCATCATCAGAGTGCTAAGATTTATCTCCACAAGCTGAGCACTATTGCTCTAACTTTATGTGGGTTCTGGGGATTTGAACTCTGGTCTCCACACTTGTACTTCAAGTGCTTGACCCACTGAGCTATATCCTGACCCCGTGAGCCATCTACACAGCTGATTATAACATTTTAAATTTCAAACAACAGATCTAATTTTTGGCCAAGCACATGCTTTTAATCCCAACACTGGAGAGGCAGAGGTAGATGGATCTCCGTGTGTTTGAGGCCAGGCTAGCCTCCATAGCAAGTACCACATCAGCCAAAGTGATATAATAAGGCAGATTAAAAAGTTCTATCTTTTTCCCATATCCTCACCAATAGTTGCTTTGGTTTTGGCTTTTGTTGTTTTTTATTTGTTTTTGTTTCTGTTTGTTTTGGTTGTTGTTTTGACACTGGGTCTCTCTACACAGCCCTAGAACCCACTGCGTAGACCAGGCTGGCTTTGAACTCACAGATCTGCCTGCCTCTGCCTCTGAAGTGCAATAATTAAAGGGGTGCGCCACCACACACACTAACACTTGTTATTTTTAAAATAGCCATTCTAATGGATGGAGGCGGTGGTGGTGGTTGTTACCTTTCTTATTGTGGTGAAGTGCACACAACAAAGCTTGCCATTTCAGCATTTTTAAAGTTTTGATGTTTTAGTTGTGTGTGAAAGTGTGCCTGTGTGTGCACTCATGAATGCAGGTGTGTATACAGGCCAAAAGGGGTGTCAGCTCTCCTGGAGCTGGAGTGGTGAGCCACCTGATGTGGGTGCTGGGAACTAAACTCAGGTCCTCCAGAACAGCAGCCGGCACTCTTGACGACTGAGCCACCTGTCCAGCCACTGTCAGGATCCACGTGAATGGTTCAAAGGCAGTGACTGCATTCACAGTGTCAAGCTGCTGTGCAAACACGCAGACATGCAACCGTGCAGCCCTGTGGCCTCGCAGCCATGCTGCCATATGGCCATGCAGTGGTACAGCCATGTGGCTCTGCGGCCGCGTAGCCGTGCAGGCATGCAGCTATTGCACTTTATTTCCAGCTTTCTCACCTCTCTGTTGACATTTTATTGGGTGACAACTGGTGTCTGAGTGCCTTGGCATGTATCTCTAGAAGAAAGGAACCTTGTCCTGTTGTTGTGAAAGGAATCTCTCCTCATATCCCTTCAGAGAGAATTTCCTCTCAGAGTCACCCTTGCAAGAGAGGGTACTTATCATAGTACAGGTGAGTGGCCACCTCCCAGGGCACAGTAGGAGGTGAGTGGACACAGCCTGGTGCTATGCCGGCCTGTAATGGAGACTCATTGACCTTCATTGTGCTTGGAGATGGATGGGTCTGGACTTTGATGACGTCCACCAAGGACTCCTTCCACCTTCTATTCACCCATGGTCACTGTGGTGGCTTTAGGTCCTCGTATTTGTTGTCTCATGGCTACATAACGGATGCCACAGCAGCAAGTACTGGAGTTTTATGGCACCGTACCAAGTGAGAAAGAAGGAATGTGGGTGGGAAATGTTTTCTTTCCATAATTGAGGATACAAACCCTTCCCACTTACTACCCAGGACATTTCCTTTTGCATCTCAGTGGCCGGGTCCATGAGAGTCTGGAATGGCAGCTCGTCAAAGGACAATGAGGTGGCTGTTTGGCTCACCTAGCCATGACATATATGGTGTCCTTGGTCTGAGCTTGTTGCTGACCTGAGAAAAATGAGACTGCTCTCAACTGAGAAGAGAAGTTATACCCTCCATATATGGTAGTGTTTGTTATTACTCTTAGTCAGGTAGGTGAATTGAGAGAGGCCAATGCAAGGAAAGTCAGACCACAGTGGATCCAGACGCCAACGGAAGGGACTTCCTTTGGGGTTATCTTTGCATGGTATCAACCAGTGAGTTCCATCTAGTTCTAAGAGAAAGAGTCCTCTGGGCCGTGTGTGTAGGAGGAGCCTATAGTCATCTGCTGGGTGAACAAGGATGACTGCTTTTAGAAATCAAAAGATGGTGGAGAAAAAAAAACAGTCACTGCTGGTTCTGTTTAGAAATCATCGTATTTGGGGGAATGGTGGCCTTTTACAGAAATTCTTCACTACGACTCTATTGTGTGGTTTGGTTTGCCAGCGCTCTTAAAAATTTTGTGGTGGGGGACTGACCTTGTAGATTTAATGATGCTGCTTGTATCTGCTGATGAGGGGACATCATCATAGACTCTTAAGGTGATACCAGGTCACCTGACTCTTGTGACATTCAGAACTTAGGATGAGGTAAAAGTGAATTTCATCTCTGGGCTGGGGATCTATTGTCGGCTCTTTTTTCCACTTCTCCATGCTGATTTGTATCTCTGGGTCTAAAAAAATATCATGGAGAAACAAAACAGATAGCCCTGGTCATTCTCACTTATAATTACAAATGGATTACAATATAAGATAAGCCCTCCATGTTTGCTCACAACACACATGGCAGAGATTCCCAGGAGACTCTGGTACATAGGCACTGTGACAGTTCTGGACATTAGTAGGTGACTCATTCATTGTTTCTGCTTTATACCACTGGCCCTAAGAGTACATGAAAAACTGCTATGGCAAGGAGTCCATCTCCTGATAAATTATAAAGTAAAAAAAAAAAAAAAAAAGATAAGCAAAGGCCTAGGTAGTGCTTGTGGCTGAGTACAGCATCGTGTACTCTGTCAAGCAGGGACAGATCCTGAAGAGAGTGTCGTTTGGTGATTTCATCCTCTTGGGAACACACATCCACAGACTGACTACAAGTCACCAGGCAGTATAGTCTCCGGGGACTACAGTTATGTGCAAGCTTTCTCGTGGACAGAAATATTAATTCATGGTGCATGACAGCAGTTGGCAGTTCCTGGGAGGCTGGCTAGGCAGTGAGGAGTGTTTTCACTATATTTCCAGTCTTTATAACAACATGCTGAGCCCAGAGACACTATTCTCCCTACTTTACTGATGAAGAAACTGAGGCACAGAGCAAGCTTAACTAATGTCACATAACTAGGAAGTGACAGAGTTAGGAATCTAAGCCCTTGTCCCAAGCAGATTAGCTACACCTGCCTGTCCCCACTGGCGCCAGGCAGACAAACCTCTTCCTCTACAGGCAAACATGCTGGTGCTGTAAAGCACAGCCTCAACCTCTGCAGCTCAGTCACCAGTAGAAGTGGTTTAAAGAGCTTCAAACAGCAAGAATCTGGCGGGCTTTCATTCTCTATCTGTAGATAGGAGGTGTCTTTCATCATATGGTGCAGTAAAAGATTTGTCTTCAAGGCCCGTGTACTGACCACAGGACGCCATTTTCCCAGGCTTTGATAGCCTCACCTATACTGGTACTTGATACATGGTACTTGATAACAAAAGTATGAATAAGAATATTACTATCATTGTTGGTGTTTTCTAATAGGGCCCCTTTAGGAAGTCCTCAAGGGCCTCAGCCTCCCAAGTGGTGAGATTACTGCCTTGAGTCACATTGACTTACAGAACAAGTTAAAGTGGATGAGGTCGAACTCGTGTGGGCATAGAAAACACGTTTTCAAGAGAGTGTGACTTAAAAATATAAATGGTGGGAGATGCCACAATCTTTTAGCTTTTGGTTCCTTCCCTCCTCCACCTCCAGAGGAGAAAAGCAAGAGTTTTGGGGTCACAAAAGGAGCAGAGGGAATAGAGGTTCTCACTATCTCACGCAAGGCACTGAACATCCCTTGCTGTGCGGCCTGCCTCACACACAGATTAGGCAAGAGTGCCAATCGTTCACACTTGTGCAGTGACATTTATTGGAAGAGAACACATGGTAAACACGCAGAGCTGGCAGCACTGACTCTGCTAGCTGTGACCATCTGTGTAAGAGCTTAGCAAGTCATTTGGATAAATAATGCCGTTCGAAGGAGCGTTCCAGACCAAGGCTGAGTGCCAGAAGCCTTTCAAGATGGTCTTCACAGTCCTGGCTCTGTCCCTCCTTTTGTCAAAAATTCAACAGATCACTTTCCAGGTATGTGCAGCTCTCTGGGGCCATAAGAACATTTATCCTTGGTTTGTCACTGTGAAGTATTATTGGAAGATTAGGATCGGCAGAGTAAATACTGCACAGAAGAAAAGGAATCAAAATTATTACACAAAGATAAAATTCTTTTTAAAGATATTCTCTTTTATTTTCTATGTATGAGTGCTTTGTGTGTGTGTGTGCACGCGCACTCACACTTGCACATGCACATGTGCACACACACACACACACACACACACACACCACGTGTATGCCTGGTCCCTAAAGAGGCCAGAAGAGAGCATTGGATCCCCTGGAGCTGGATCCAATAATAACAAATGGTTGTTAGCCACCACATTGGTGCTGGGAATTGAACCCGGAACTTTTGCAAGAACTACAGGACTCTAAGCTGCTGAGCCATCTCTCCAGTTCCAAGTCCTTAGGAATGTGGAAGAGGCTTCTTCATTTAACTCAAGAGAAAAACGGACTTATCCTTATGCCTTAAGGTTGCTATTGCTTTGATAAAAACAAAGTAAGTTGGGGAAGAGAGCGTCCATCCGGCTCCCAGTTCCATATAGAGTTCATCATCAAAAAAGAGTGAGGGCGTGCCAGGCGGTGGTGGCGCACGCCTTTAATCCCAGCTCTTGGGAGGCAGAGGCAGGCGGATTTCTGAGTTCGAGGCCAGCCTGGTCTACAGAGTGAGTTCCAGGACAGCGCGGGCTACACAGAGAAACCCTGTCTCGGGAAAAAAAAAAAAGAGTGAGGGCAGGAACTCATGCCAGGCAGGAATCTGGAGGCAGGAGCTGATGCAGAGGCTACGGAAGGGTTAGGCTTACTGTCTGCTCAGCCTGCTTTCTTATAGCACCCAAGACCACCAACTCAGGGATGGCACCACCCACAATGGTCTAGGCCTCTCCCCCACCATCAAAAATTAATTAGGAAAATAAATGCCTTACAGCTGGACCTCTAGGGGTATTTTTCCTCAATAAAGACTCTCTTCCCTCTGACGACTCAAGTTTGTGTCAAGTTGACATAAAACCAGCCAATGTATCTCACTAGTTAATGAAAACTCTGAGTGATGTTTCCTCGTTATTTAAAAAATACTTACTATTGGCATGTGCACATGCTTATGCGTGCATCATATGTGTGGGTAGGAGCATTCATACATATGTGGAGGTCAGAGGACAATTTTGTTGCATTGATCCGATCCTTCCATCTTTACCTGGGTTCCCGGGATTGAACTCAGGCTGCCAGGTGCAGCAAGTGACTTTTCTGGCTAAGTCACCTCTCCAGCCCTGGTGACATTTTCTAATGTAACTGGAGCAGTGGACCAGTTTGTGTTCAGGAAATGTGGGAGCACGGAAGGCAGAGAACTACCTCTCTGTCTTTCCTCCATTCTTAGACTGGGGCTACATCATGTGACCAAGAGAAAGTTACACAGTTGAAATGCATATGCTACGCCCACATGGCCTTGTTACACAAGACCCCATCCAAACTTTAATTGGTTCAAAAGAGGGAGTTTGTAAAGTCAGAGTCGCAACTGGACATGGTGGCTCACATTAATAATCTCAGAATTTGGGGAGCTGAAGCAGGAGATGTTTGAGGCCATTGAGAACCTCATTCTTAGACAATTCTGAGACAAAGTCTGCAGGTTGATTTACCAGGCCAGTTCCCTCTCTTCCCTCTCTTCCAAGGCTGTTTTCATCAAGTTCTCTTTCTGAACTTGCCCTTGATCCCAGACAGCACACAGTCAGTCCTGCTCATCTTCTGGGAACCCAACAAACGTCTAGCACCAAGAAGAACGAGCACATCGGTTGTGTGTCTCCTGGAAATTCTTGAGTGTGGACTAAGGGAAGACCAGTGGATTATCCGTGACAAAAAAGGAGGTATATAACAAGGCGCAACAGAGAGGCAGAAAAAAGCAAAGTGCCATGATTTGTCACACAGGACAATGACAGGCTGATGAAGCCAGAAGTCAGTCTTGAGCTTTTTGCTGAAATCTTTTGGTCTCTAGATGGTCTTGATACCTAACAGAGACTTTTGCAAAGGAAACGTGGGTAGGGGGAGTAAGTAAGAGGACGTTCCCCCTCTACACACCACACACACACATGCACACACACAGAGGCATGCACATATACAAACACACATGCACACTGACACATGCATGCACACAGATACCTACGCATACGCACACACACATTCTCCTCTCTCTCTCTCTCTCTCTCTCTCTCTCTCTCTCTCTCTCTCACACACACACACACACACACACACACACACACACTCCCCTTTATTCTTCTGGTCATACCTGTTAGCTCCCAGAAGAACATAGCATGGTGAGTTCTACTGTATGTCTGATTTATGTCCTTTAGTGTACAAATCTTTTTCAATGAGTTCATCTGACTTAGCTCATTACATGCTCCTCAAGTCTTACCAAAATAATTTATAACTGCTTAGAATCTAACCAAATTCAGTAAGACAGTGGAGACTCACAATTTTTAAAGATAAAAACCAGAAGACTTATTTCAATATAAAACCATAAACCTTTTAATAAAAAGGACAAAGAAAAAAAACTGAGATGGAGGGATGATAAGCAAGGAGTCCCTAGATTTGACATCAAATTCGGGACCTATAAAGATAGAACTTGGCAGGTTTGAGGCCAGCTTAGGGCTTTATGTGACTCTATCTTAAATGAAAGTGAGATGGCAGATGTCTCCGTGGATAAGAGTTCTTTCTGCACAAGTGTGAGAGCCTGAGTTTGGTCCCAGCACCTGTAAGAGGCAGATGTGGTCATGTGCACCTGTCACTCAGCACTAGGTATGAACAGAGACAAGAAGATTGCTGGAGTGTGGTGGCCAGCAAGTCAGGGAGGGGAGGCCAGCTCAGATTCTGTGAATGACTCTGATTCACAGGGATAAGAGTGAAAGATACCAAACACCTGACCTGACACCTGCACATGTATGCACAGGTGTGGCTATCCACATATGCATACACACAGACAGACACATCCCACACACATACATACAGATTCTGTGAAGTGCCATTCAGTGGTGAGAGATACTTTTTAAAATAGATGGTTATGGACCTTTAATATACCAAAAAAAAAAAAAAAGGGAAATCACATTATACCATATACTTTGAACTCACAACTACCCCAAACACTAAACAGAAAGACCTGAAATTATAAAAATAATGAGAAAGAGAGAGAGAAAGTCGCCTAACACTGGAGCTGGCAATGATTTTTTGTTTTAGGACACTAAAACTTGGGCAACACAGGAGAAAGTAGACAAATTAGACTTCATCAAAATTAAAAACGCATGCACCCTAAAGGACACTCTCGACAATGAGCTGGTGACTTACACAGTTGGAGAATTTGGATGCATGGTGGGAGAGCCATATCCAGGACATGTGGGGAATAACAAGACAGTCGTAATGTGAAGGGACTGGGGATGTAGTTCCGTGGTAGAGCGCCTACCCAGCATGCACTGGGGCTGCATGTGCTACCTAGTGTGGAAAACAATGACGTATAAACAAATTAAGTAGATATTTCTATAGATAAATATACAAATGATCAGTAAGTGTGTGACCACACAAATCTAGGGAGGTAGGATATTTACATAAAACTCACAGGAAAGCAGAAGATGAGGTCCATATTAGTTTGTGAGAGCTGGGCAAAGCTGAGGGGTATGTATTAAGGTCGGTTCTTAGTTGAAGATGTTAGACATTTACTGGTATGCTAGGGATTGTCAGTGGGGAGACATCATGAAGTGCAGACAAGGTCTAACTGTATTGTGTCTTGCAATTGTGTGTGGATTTGCGAGCATTTTAACAGGATAGAAAGCAAAGCCTACACAAAAGGCTTTGGAAGAGGTGCCAGGGTAGTTCTGCTGCACGCTAATAATGTGACCGTTCATAGACAGCTCCCCTGGCATCTCTTCATGGTAAGAAAGAGCAACTTTCATCTACCCTCAGGCGGGGTATAGAGCATGTTTCCTATAATTTAGACATAAGTCACCCTAAGAGAGTTAAACTAGTGAAAGCAAAACAATTTAGAAACCATTGGCGTGCTTGGTGTGTCTAAAGAAACAAGTAACACGTGGTGAAGAATAACAAAATGGGCCCTGCCTGGTGAGGGAAACCTGAGATCAGAGCCCTTGGGATGCTCAAGCAGGAAGACTGTGTTGGAGTCAGCCTGGGCTACATAGTGAGACTGTCTCAAAACACACACACACACACACTAAATAAGGGAAGGGCTAAAGAGATGGCACCATGGGTAAAATGCTGACCGTGAAACCTAGGGACCTGAGTTTGGATCCCCAACACCCCAGGTAACACTCCAGATATGGTGACATGTACCCCTAATCCCAGCACAGGAGTAGGGATGAGGACCTAGAGATAGGTGGATCCCCAGAACTGGCCAGCCACTCTAGCTGAAACAGTGAGTTCCAGGTTCAGTGAGAACAAGGTGGAGAGCAATGAGAAGGACTTTGGTGTCCGCCTCTGGCCTCCACATGTGTGTACACACAGGAGCCCCTTGCCCATGTGCAGAAATAACCTAGAAAATGCAGCTCAGTGGTAGAGAGCATCCCATTACACAAACAGATAAAGTCAGAGGAAAGCAGACCTTAAATATTAAGATATTTTTTGGAAAGACATTTTAAAAAAAATGTTATTACCAGAAAAGCTATCTGTGCCTTTCTAGGAAAAGTGGTACCCAGAGAAGAAAGTATTGTTGTTCTGAGTCCTACTCTACAGATGGGAGCCCATCTAACACGCTGGGTGGGCCATCTGCTTAGCCTCTATAGTTACAGCAATTCCAGATCAAGGATCGTATGTGAGGCTCTCTACCCACACCATCGTCAATCCTCAGCATGATCCTACAAGGGAGAACTGCTCTGTGGCTAAACTAAGGTGTGAGAGGGGATAACCCAAAGAGATCATGTGGCTAGTAGCTGGTGAAGTGGCTTCACATCCTGAGTCTATGCAAGCCATTTCTGTCCCACTGCCTTTTCCAAGGAAACAATTGCAGACAGCTAAGTTTGTTGCCATGGTCCTAGAGTTGATTAAGTCTTTACGTTTACCACTCAGCCTCCAAGCTTTGATTTCCCATAGTTCTAGGAGAGGAGCTACTTTGACTATTCTGTATTTGCAGATTGCTATCCTGATTTTGTCACTAGTTCGATGCAAGCATGGTTATTGTCCCTGTTGCATGTAGCTTTTGCTACCCTGCCTAAGCTCCGGGAATGGGCCGCGCTACCAGCTCCCACCCAGCTTCCCTTGAATCCATGGATAAAAGACACAGACACATAGTT
The DNA here is from genome assembly GCF_004785775.1 of Grammomys surdaster. Taxonomy (NCBI): domain Eukaryota; kingdom Metazoa; phylum Chordata; class Mammalia; order Rodentia; family Muridae; genus Grammomys; species Grammomys surdaster. The sequence continues at coordinate 4,487,635 of NW_021604678.1, forward strand.
ATTCAGTTTCAACTTGCCTTTTGACATAATTGCTGGGCATTGTTAAACTCTCACGGCTAGCATGCACTTATTAATACTCTTAGCTCTGCACTTCTCCACGTGCCCTAAACTTCAGTTGCTCCCACCCCACAGATTCCCCCCCCACCCCAACCCCACAATTGCCCGCCTGTAGGAGCAGCCTGTGTGGCCACTCTGTTCAACACCTCCCATGGCTGGTCAACTTTTCCCCATTAGAAGCATGGCTAACTCTTTCCTTTCCTTGTGTCTCTCTGCTTGCCTACAGGGACCCAGAAGTCCCGCCTATCCCTTCTGCCCAGCAATTGCCCCATGGCTTCTTTATTGGCAGATCGAGAACCAATTGCAGAACAGGACCTTAGCATCAACACCTCCCCAGAGTCCCCTCTTGGGATGATAATCTGCATCTACAGAGACCTAATATGCACCCTTTGGATAACCACCAGAGAACCTGTGGTTACCAACGGTGAAGAGCACCTGTGAACTCTGGGCTTGGTTGTCTTTTTCCCTCTCTTCAAATTCAGCAATCTCCGTGTGGTGAGACAAGGAAAGAAACTACAGATTTCAGGAGCTAAACTCAGGTCCAAGGAGCCACTTTCTGACATAACAGGTTGAGGCCTAATTCTCTCTCCAGGGGAACCATCCTGAGTGAACTCGTCCTACAAGTGACCTATTTAGTGATAGATCTACAGTAATCTGTTTCCTGACCCAGTTACTGCTTGCTTGTTTGCTTGCTTCCTTTCTTCTCTTCCTCCCTTCTTTCTTTTTCCTTTCTTCCTTCTTCTCTTTCCTCCTTCCTTCTTCCTTCCTTTCTTCTTCTCTTTCCTCCTTCCTTCTTCCTTCTTTTCTTTATCCTTCCTTCCTTTTTTTGCTTCTTTTTTTCTCACTTTCCTCCCTTTACAGATGTCTACTGATGGGATTGTATGTTTGTCTGTCTGTCTAGTATAACTAGTAGCTTTATTATGGGCTCACATATATTAATAGACACTATTATTCAAATCATATATGCTGCAAATGCTCAACACTGTCCATTCTATAAATGGAGAACCATTGGCCACTAGGCCATCCAGTAGCTTTTAGTAGAATCAATGCATATCCAGTTCCACTTTCTATTATACTAGTTAGCTACTCTCAGCCATGATCCAAGATATCAAGTGAAACACTGCAGAAATAAATATGTCATAAGCTAAATTCTGTGCTGTTTCTGAGCACTGTGATGAAATCTTACTAGTATTTATAAAATCTGACTTGTAAGGCTGGAGACAGAGCTTAGCAGTCAGGAGAGCACACTGCACACAAAGGAACTGAGTTTGCTTCCCAGCACACAAGTCATCCACCCACCTGTAACTCTGCTCTGGTCTTTGATAGGGACCTGATGTCCTCTTCTGGCCTCTGCAGAGACCTGTGCACACACTCACATTCCCATACATAGACACAGATGATTTAAAACTGACTTACAAAAACATTTTATGCTTTTACTAAATGAAACAATTCAAGTATTTATTAGATTTCTCCAAAAAGACTGTTTCCCCTGCATTGGGTAAATGACATAGTAACCATAGATAGTATTTTACTGACCAGAATCTTAAATGTCTGTTAATTTGACCCATTATACAAAACTTCATCATATCTATGACTTCAGTTCTCTAGATTAATAGTTAAATAAAAAATTACTATAAATTGTGATTCCCTCTAGCCTAAAGGGAAAGGATTCTGTATCTCTTAAATCCTGTTCTACTTACAAGATATGCTATATATGTTATTTTTAAAAAATGACTAATCTTGATTCTGATAGGAATTTTAAGTAAGGACAAATATTAGGTTGTTCTGGTGTAACTGTTTATCCAGATCCCTTTAGGTAAATTGTTTGGGATTGCATATACTTAAACTCTTCTAAGTTAGAGTTCCTCTCTCTCTCTCTCTCTCTCTCTCTCTCTCTCTCTCTCTCTCTCTCTCTTTTACAATGTCTCACTATGTAGCTCTGACTGGCCTGGAACTTACTATGTAGGCCAGGCTGACCCTGAACTCACAGAGATTCACCTGCACTCGTTCCTGAGTGCTGGAAACCTATCTTTAAAATGATGCTGGCCATATTCAGGGTAGGTTTTCCCATCTCAACTGATCCAACTGAGAAAAATCTCACAGGCACAATCACAGGGTAGCATGCTTCAGAGAGTTCCCCGTTGATATTCCTACCCTAGGTAATTCTTCATTGTGTCAATATGGCAGCAAAATCCAGCCATCACAGTGACACCACATTTTTAAGACAGTGCAGGTCTTTATTGGGAGGAACTTCAGAAAGTGAGATCTCTGTAAGAATTAGAGCTTCCACCCACTTACAAACGGAAATGGTTACAGAACAGAAGCAGGGTGTGGGCAAGGAGGGTGAAAAACTTCCTTTGTGGTGTGTGTGTGTGTGTGTGTGTGTATCTATATGTGTCTGTCTGTATCTGTGTTTGTGTGTGTGTGTGTCTATGTGTGTGTGTGTCTGTGTGAGAGTATTTGTATGT
>NW_021604678.1:4490169-4551873 GCF_004785775.1 Grammomys surdaster
TGTGTGTGTCTATGTGTGTGTGTGTCTGTGTGAGAGTATTTGTATGTGTGCCTGAGTGTGTATCTGTATGTGTGTATATGTATCTGTTTGTGTGTGTCTGTGTGTCTGCATTTGTGTGTTTCTCTGTGTGTGTATCTGTGTGTGTGTATCTATGTGTGTCTGTTTGTATCTGTGTTTGTGTGTGTCTATGTGTGTGTGTCTGTGTGAGAGTGTTTGCATGTGTCTGAGTGTGTATCTGTTTGTGTGTGTGTGTCTGTGTTTGTGTGTGTCTGTGCTTGTGTGTCTGCATCTCTGTGTGAGTCTGTGAGTTTGTCTGTGTGTGTCTGCATTTGTGTGTGTTTGTGTGTGTCTGTGTGTGTGTGTGTCAGTGTCTGTGTGCACATGTGCTGAGATTGGCTGTTGTTAGTAGTAAACAGATAGTGAGCAGTGAACAACAGAACATCAGATGATCAGTAACCATTTCTTTTATCCGGGGTCTGCAGGAGTGGGTTGGGCAGAAATCCTGGCATTAGTTCTGGGATGCTAATTATTGTGGTTTCTAGAAAGTGCTAGTATTCAATCAAAATATAAAACTTTTCACAATGAAATTGGCCATGGCTGTCATTCCCGACTCTGGCTTCTACAGAAGAATGGAGAAGCCAGCTGACATCTGGACTCTAAACTTCTTCTGCTCAGCCCACACTACTGCCTTCCTCCTCTACCTTCCCTGGTGTTAGGATTCGAGCGCAGTTTGGACAGACAACACCAAAGCCGATCCGATCCGGTTCCAAGGGAAGGGGTTTATTTGGGGAAGGGAGTGGGAGAGAGGAACGGGAAGATGGCGAGTGAAGAGAAGACGAAGAGAGAGAGAGGTTGGGGTGGTCCCAACTATTTAAGTGGGTGATGACGTGTGTAATTTCCCAGGTGTAGGTGAGTCAGGTAGGTGAATTCTGGGAGTGGTTGTCCCAACAACATAGGAGTTGCAGGCCCCTGAATATGACGTCACCGGGTTCAGACTTATACTAACACCTGGTCCTTCAGAAAGTAGCCATCCCACTATCTCCAGCTATGAAGAGAAGCAAATATCTTTTGTATTGTCTTGGTAAATTGTCTGTGCTGTTTTAAGCTCAGCTCACCGAGGAACAGGCACTAGAGCTAGGATTTGACCCTCTCACTTCAGACTCAAGACGATTTATATCAAAGCTTCCTTCAAACTCCTCTGCCCTGGGTCATGATGCTCCTTGACTCTGTAACAGGTTGAAAATAGAACAAAACAGCTCAAAGTGAAAGCATTGTGCCTTTGAGAACAACTAAAAGGGTTCTGCATTTACATAACATAAAAGGCCTGTAGAGGGTAAGGCTAAGGAAGCTTCTTTGCCTAAGCACCCCCAGTGGATGACTCTACCATCACAATATCTGCTTCTTGCATCTCTGCTGCTTGGGCTCATTCAGAACCCAAAGCATGGCAATGGTTGATCTTTCTTTGGTCTATGAAAAACATAAAAAGGTTTTTGATTGTCCTGTGTTCTGTGGGATTTTGCCTGGGAACTTACAAAGTCTCATAGTGTGACAGTATGTATACAGGTAATATTAACTTAATTAGATGATGCTATGTGTGTAGTTTGGATTCAGTTCTCTTTTAACATGATGATAAGCTTACTTTAAGGTATTAAGAAAAAAAATAAAAGGGAATCAGCAAGTAGGAAAAAATGTTAGAAAGCTGTAAGGCCTGAAATGCTTTTAGTAAAGATGGATTTGTGATGGGAGATTAAGATGACAGTTTCTGGAATGGGAAGGAAACTGGGAAGCCCAAGTGAGTCCCAAAAGCTCCGATTAAGTTGTGTAAGACATGTGGAAGATGAGAGCCAGGCAGCTAAGCAAACTTTATTTAGAAGTATTTAAGCTGTGCCTAAGCTTTAAATGGTATGCACTAACTAAATGTATCAGGCCGGAGTAACTGACTTCTCATTATTTAATATATGTACTTGGAAGCTATCCTAATGTAGAAAGAGAGACAAAAACAGACAAGTTGCCCCTTGTCCTCCAAAGTGAACTATGTCTCAGGGACTATGAGACATCTCTCAGAATGACCTCGATGCCTGGTGATTCTTCTTTTGTTTGGAGAGGCCATGGTAGAGTCCAGACCAGGTAGAGTCTACCCAGTGTCCATCCTACAAAGGAGGAGGTCACCACAGAGGGACATTTTCCTCCAAATGAAGCCATTGCCAACCAGTGCTCTGACTAATCATCACAGCAAAGAAACGGGTAACAGAAAGGCCCAAGGAGCCAGGAGCTCCTCCTAAGAACTCCTGAGGGCTAGACCTTCAACTAGCCTTAATAAAAGAATAAAATGATTCATTTTGGCCTCCTGCATGGTCTTAAACACAGATCAAGAAAGTATCACCAAAAGTAAGATTATTGATGATGATAAGACAAAGAATAAAGCAGCCCATGCCTGATGCTCACTGACAGTGATGTGAGAAACACAGCCTGCTTGGCTAGACTCCAGTAAGGGCTCTCACCTTTTCTCAGCAGTGAGCACGTTGCTCTTTTTATAGTCCTGATAATTTCGTTTCTGTTTCCTTTGCTCTACAAACTCAGACTAAGGTCACGTCAGCATCCCCATCCAGTGGTAAAAGGTCTTCATAGTAAACTTGGAATAAATCTATTATGATCTTAGCACTGATGCTGTCAAACCCTAAACCTTGAACTCTCAGCTACTGTCTCATTTTTATCTACTCTTTATAGTTTGTTCACACTCAGATGGTCCTGCAATGATCTCGCTCAATCTCATCCCCCTGATCATCCTCCAGAAAGTCCATTTAGAGTGGAGATCATGAGCTCTTTCTACATCTCCAGTGTCATGTACAATCACCCAGATTGATTCTGTGTCCGTCTTCTAAATGATTTTAGGGTCTTAAATGATTTTAGGGTCTTTAGGTCTCTCTTGAGGGGAGAATGTTAGGGGGCTAGATAATCATTGGCAGGCTTGGAAGCCATCAAAGATGACATCTTTCATGACATTTTCTCCCTCTGAAATGGGTGTAAGGTAGCTACATAGCAGGTTTGGAGACCACTGACAAACCCTTCCTTCAGAGCATCCTTGTCCTTCAGTACCAGAGACTGCTCCAGGATCCCCCTGATGAGGATGTCAACATCATCCAGCAGGAAATAGCTACATAAGCAAGGACTGCACCTTCTCCACCCATCTCTAGAAGTCAAAGTCCGGAATGTTAGCCATGGCCAACTTCATTGTGAAAAGTTCTTATATTTTGGTTCAATAGTAGCAGTTCCCATAAACCACAGTAATCAGCATTCCAGAACAGAAGCCTCAATTCCTCACTCATCCCACCCTTGAAGACCCTTGATATTGACCATCCATAAGAGATATTCTTTGGTCAGGTCACCTGGACTTTTGTCTTTTGAGACAGGGTTTCTCTGTAGCCATGGCTGTCCTAGAACTCACTCTGTAGTCCAGGTTGGCCTCAAACTCACAGAGATCCACCTGCCTCTGACTCCTGAATGCTGGGATTAAAGACAGGCGCGACTGCCGCTCAGTGGAATTCTTTTAGTTAACTACCCAGCATTCCGTTTTCACCCTAGCAACAGCCAATCCTGAGTCAAAAAGGAAGATTTTACCCCCCTGCTTCAGCCCTGTAACTATCCTAGTTTGTAAGGAATAGAGGCTCTGGTTCTTACCAGATACTTCCCCTTCTAGGTTTCCCAAAATAAAGACCTGCACTATGGGAAAATTGTGCTAATTAAGGTTGAAGTTCACCATGACCCAGTAGCCTCTGGGTTTGGTGCAATATGGGAGACTCTTCATTAGTGGGGCTTCTTCTCTGACAATGTCTGGGGAATTCTAAACCCCCACACATGTCTGTACCTAAGGAATGTCACATAACCTTAGTTTGATTACAGGATCAATTTCTGATAAAACATGTTCAGCTAGCACCTGAGATAATGCTTCCCCATGCTAATGAGGCATTTGATGCACTAATCCCTCAGCCAATGATCTTTGCCCACCTTGGATGTCCCTACCCTCGTTCCCCCAAAACTTTATAAGCCTGAATCACCCTAAGTAAAGTTGATCTGCCTCCCGATAGCTGGCCCCATGTGGTTATTCACCATACGTACTCACTGGGCTTCCAAGCGCCCGACCCCCGACCCCCCCACACACACCCCAGCCCTGTTAGTTGTCTTTTCTCCCACTGACCTCTCTGACCTTACTAGCTGATGATCCATGATTGAGTGGAGACCCACACTAGACTGTCTTTTAAAAAATATGTGGTGACAGCTGGTGTTTTATTGTCAAGTAGACACAATTCAGAATCACCTGTGGCAGGAGTATCGATGGAGAATTGTCTGGATTGTGCTGGCCTGTGAGCATGGCTGTGAGATATGCTGGCCTATGAGTATGCCTGTGAGATTTTCTTAGTTGGGTCAGTTGAGGAAGGGAGACCCACCCTGAATGCAACCAGAGCCGTTTCATAAACTGGGACCTGGACTGAAGGAAAGGGAGAGCAAGCTGAGCACTAGCCTGCGTGTGTAAACTCACTACTCTCCGCTCTCGACTGTAAGGCGGTGTGGCCAGTTCTCTCTGGCTCTTGCTGCCATCCTTCTCCATAACGATGAACAGTAACCTGGAACTGTCAGCTAAAACGAGCCTTGATATCTTATCACGGCAGCAGGAAATGAAGCTAAGATGTTCCCCAGTACCCAATGCCCGTGATTTTGCCAGTGTGCCTGCTGGAGCTAGTAGAACACATTGTCTGCAGAGTACTGATTCATCTTGAGAATCTACTAGAACTGCTCAACAACAGCCACAAAGAGAGCTCAGATTTGCAAAGCATCTGTCCTCCCCGGCCGGCAGTTGCTAGTTTATTTAGTGGCGACTTGTATTTAACTCTCCTATAGACTTAAGCACACATACGATCCATCAGGCCGTTAATATTAATAGTGGCTGTAAAAGTACTCTGGACTACACTGTTGGTGCCCAACCCTTCCATATTCCAGATTACAGAGTTCTTTATCCCTTCTTAAATAAATCTCTGAGTATATAAAGCTATACATTTTCATGAAAAACCTCCCGGGAGCTGGAGAAATGGCTCAGTGGTTAAGAGTACGACTGCTCTTCCAGAGGTCCTGAGTTCAATTCCCAGCAACCACATGGTGGCTCACAACCATCTGTAATGGGATCAGATATCCTCTTCTGGTGTGTCTGAAGAGAGTAGCAGTATATTCCCATATGTAAAATAAATAAATAAATCTTAAAAAAAAAAAAAAAAGAAAAAAAAGAAAAGAAAGAAAAACCTCCCACTGGCTCACAGGTAAGATCTGGAATCTCTAAGCTAGTTCCAAGCAATGATCGCCTGTCTTAATCCTGGAATCTCCTAGTAAGATGGGTAGTAGTAGCAGAGTTGAATCATGATTTTATAAAACACGTGGGTTTTTTCCCTTCCTGGTTGGACTCTCCATCTTGAGAAGGTTAGGTGGATTTTTGCTTATGTTATTAATACCTGTTCATTTGATTTCAGTGGTACAGGCATGGATGGGAAGAAATGCAGCGTGTGGATGTTTCTACCTCTTGTATTTACTTTGTTTACTTCAGCTGGCTTATGGATAGTGTGAGTATACTTTAGTTAATGATTTAAGGATTCAAGTGTAAACAGAGAAAATCCAAGTTTTGGTACTATGACATATTTATATAAATGTATTTATAAGTAACATTATATATAGTAAATGATAAGTTTTTTAAGGAAGTATATATTGATACATATACACATACATACTAATTCAACCTTACTAAAGTCTTCACTTTTATCATCTTTTATTATCAATAACAGAATTGGATAATAAACTATGCAAAAATAAGTAATAAAGAAGACTTTGCCTTCTTTTCTCTCTCTCTTTCTTCCCCTCTCCCTCTCTCTCTCTCTTTCTGTCTCTCTCCCCCTCCCTTAACTTCCTACCCCCTTCAAGACAGGTCTTGTATAGACTAGGCTGGCCTTAAACTTGCAACATTCTTCCTGCGTGCTGAAATTACAGCATGTACCACCACACACAGCCATCTGAACTTCTTGTAAACTTTTTTGTTTACACAGAGTCTTACTCTAAAGCCTGGTATGGAGCCTGTCCTGGGATGATTGGCTTGTACCACATTGATGAATCTTGAAAACTGGTTATATGAGTTAATATTTGCAAGATTTTTCTCATTTTACACAGATGTGCTGTGCACTCCAATTGCAATCTAGTTATGACAAGATATGATCTATTTATAAAATAGCTATCCCTGTACCAGAAGACCTGGCTTACCATAGAAAAAGTTCCCTTAGTTGATGATTTGGTCAATATTTGTCTTAAGAAAACGCATGAAGAGGCCGGGCGGTGGTGGTGCACGCCTTTAATCCCAGCACTTGGGAGGCAGAGGCAGGCGGATTACGGAGTTCGAGAGTTCGAGGCTAGCCTGGTCTACAGAGTGAGTTCCATAACAGCCAGGGCTACACAGAGAAACCCTGTCTCAAAAAAAAAAAAAAACCAAAAAAAAAAACCCCAAAAAAAAAAAAAGAAAGAAAACGCATGAAGAATAATGTCACTGGCCTGGGGCTGTAGTCAATGGGAGAGCACTTCCCTAGCACATACAAGACCATGGGCTCTGTCTTAGCTTCTATTCCATTGCTGTGGTAAACCCCCGTGGCCAAGACAACTTATAAAAAAGAAAGCACTTGCTTTGGGGTTTCCAGTTCCAGAGAGTTAGAGTCCGTGATTGCAGAGCAAAGACAAGGTGGCTAGAAAAGCTGAGAGCTCACGTCCTGATCTGCAGGCAGGAAACAGAGAGAGCTAACTGGAAATGATGGAAGTCTTTGAACCTTAAAGCCCACCCCACAGCAATACCACCCTCAACAAGACCACACCTACTACTCCTTCTCAGACAGTTCCACCACAGGCTTGATTACCAGGAGTGGGAAAACCAAACCAAACAAACAGAAAAGTAAGAATAGAGGTCATATATTCCTGAGATATTATATTAAAGCTGTAAGTTTTAGCCACATCACCAAGTTTTCAGATTATAAGTATCACTGCTAGTCTGGAATCTCTTCAAAATTAACTCTTGTAAGGAGTTATTTAAGATCATGTATATGTCTCTTTGTGGTATGCACATGTGAGTGTAGGTGGCTATGAAGGCTGGAGGCATCAGATGCCCCTGGAGCTGGAGTCACAGAAGTTATGAGCTACCTGACACCTGTGCTGAGAACTGAACTCAGGTTCTCTGGAACAGCTCGTGCTCTTAACTGTTGAGCCATCTCTCCAAACCATGATAATCAGTGAACCATTAACCCCAGCATTTAGCTTTAAAGCACCAGTGATCTATGGGTAAGCAACGGTAACTGACATGGTTGTGGTGGTGCACACCTGTAATCCCAGCACTTGGAAGGCTGAAAGAGGGGGATCATAAGTCTTAGGCCAGCCTGAGCTACAGAACAAATTCCAGAACAGCCAGTGCCATGGTGAGATCCTGTCCCAAAAGAAAAATCAATGTAGGGGGCTGGAGAGATGGCTCAGCGGTTAAGAGCACTGACTGCTCTTCCAAAGGTCCTGAGTTCAATTCCCAGCAACCACATGGTGGCTCACAACCATCTGAAATGGGACCCATTGCCCTCTTCTGGTGTGTCTGAAGACAGCTACAGTATACTTGCCATATATGCAAAATAAATAAAAGCTTTAAAAAAGAAAAAGAAATGTAATCAAAGATCTTTTTGTTTTCTAGTTGGTTGATTGGTTGATTGGTTGGTTGGTTGGTTGGTTGGTTGGTTGGTTGGTCAGTCGGTTGGTTGGTTGGTTGGTTGGTTGGTTGGTTTTTTGAGAGAGAATCTCATGGAGCCCAGGCTGGTCTTGCACTCCCTAAGTAGCTGAAGATGATCTTGAGTTCCTGATCTTACTGACTCCATATCCCAAATATTGGAAATATAGTAGTATGTGTGCAAACATGCCTAGCTACAAAAGTGTTTTCATAGTTAGAAAACAGTAGGTGTGACAGGACAAATTAGATATTTAACCCAAGTAAAATGACGAGTGATTCTTAGGGGTTTGTTTTTTGTTTTGTTTTATAAACTAGTCATTCTCTCTTGCTAGGTACTTTATAGCCGTGGAAGATGACAAAATTTTGCCATTAAATTCAGCTGCAAGGTAAAGATTTCCTCTAGAGAATTCACTCACTGTCCCCCAGTTGCCATTGATGTTGTCTTAATCTGTGCCTCTGTGCTTTGTCATCTAGGAAATCAGGTGTGAAGCACGCTCCGTACATCAGGTAACTCTGACTCTGCCTGACCTGTCAGACCCACCAAGTTACAGACTTAGACAGCCGGGCCCTAAGGCTTTGCCTTCTTCCAGTTTTGCAGGTGATGATCCTCCTGCGAGCTGTGTGTTCAGTCAAGTAATGAACATGGCTGCCTTCCTAGGTAAGAGGAGCAGGAACCACGCTTCACAGGTTCTACTACATCCCTGCTTTAAGTCCTCCTAAATCCACATCAAAACACGGGAGACCTGGCTGATAACGTGCTGTCCTGTCACTTCAGTATGCTGAGGGCAGCTTTTTGTTTTACGGGCCTTTCCCCTCCTCCCTCTCCCCACCCCGCCCCCACTCGTAAATCCTTTTGCATTCCCCTGCCCCCCTCTCAGCCCTTCTCCCTTTACAGTGCTCATCTCTTCCATATACTCCGAACTTTATTTCTTTTGCTGCGAGAGATGATATATTTCACGTGTCATAAAATCTTGCTGAGAATATAATAGGTGCCACACGGTTCCTTTGAAGAGGATGGCTTATTTATTTTCTCCTTGGCTCTGGGATAAATATCTCCCTTACCACTGACCCTAGCACGACACCCTCCTGTGTGCCCATATACATGTCAGGCTGCCCTGTTAAAACGTAGATTGCAGAAAAATTACCATTTCTCTGGGGCCCAGGACCCTCCTTTAACATCCTGTCTGCCAGGTTCTGCAAGTAGTTACACGACCCTTCCAGTCCTCTGGGGACAGTGGGATCAGCTATGTTCTTGTTGAATGTCACCTGCTCTTCTAAAAACACCCAAGCCAGGCATGGTGGCATGTGTCTTTAAACCCTGAAGGCAGAAGCAGATTGCTATTGAATTCGAGGTCAGCCTGGTCTATATAGTGAGTTCCTGGCCAGCCTAGGCTACACAGAGAGCCCCTCTCTAAAACTAAACAAGTAAATAAATAAATAACCCAGCAAACCCATTCATACCATAGCCTGAGTGACTACTATCAAATGCTTGCAGTTAACAGAGCATAAAGCCCCAAGAGTGAACTTGAACTGCAGGGCTGGGGCCTCCCACAGAGCCCTCTGCCATCACTGGATCCCAGCGCATAGGCTTACAGGCTGCCCAGCCTCAGCACTGAGCGTCCCGAGGGCCCAGCAGCCATGATTTCTGCTCCAGACCCAGGGCTGAGTGCTTTCCTGGCTGTGCCTCATCTCCTCACAGCACACAGGAGCCTTCCCTCACGCGAAGGCTGTCACAGCGGACGTCCCCTGGGTTCAAGGGCACCGTCTTCCAGGTGACGTGCATCATCCCCTCATTCTCCGGCTCTCTCTGCTCAGCCGAGGAACAAGTTTTTACTAGCTTTTGCTGGAAAGTGTCACACCGGCCAGGGTTCAGCCTTTATCACTGTCCATCATGCTTGATGCCATCTGGTAGACACAAAACTGATTGAGATGAGTGTTCAGTGAGGGCAAAGCTGCAGTCACTTTTTTATCAACTGAGAGCGGAAAAGAATCTTCTTTTTTCTCTTTCTTTTTTTTTTTTTTTTAAGATTATTGTTGTATATGGAGGCTGCTTTCTTCCACCTCGGGCCGCCCCCGGCCCCGCCCCCTCGGGCTATCACTTTAAGCTCTCCCGCTGCCTTTAAAAAAAGCCTTCGCTGCTTATAAGCCTTTTGACAGCCACATAGGCTGTAATTTATAGTCTGGAAGAGAGTCCATGTGGCACTTATTAAAATTAGTTAGCAAAGATCTTTTATCTTTTTGACAGACTAATCAAAGATTAAATGCTCAGTTATTCTCTTCACAGAATTAGCTGCATTCTTTGTCCTAAATGTACGCTTTCCTCTCCACTCGGGGAAAGGACCCAAGACAAATGTGTTAAAAAGAGCAATTACCCTGCCCTGGGCAGGATGTGAGGGTAAAGCTAATAGCTAAATGACTTCAGTCACCTAACAGAGCCGCCTGCCTCCCTCCTTCAGCCTAAGCATCCCGGCTGCCCTGCTTCCCACAGCCAGAAATAGGAACTACTGATGTACAAACAGTAAAATTAACAAAATAGAAGTCGGCCGAGTGCCCGCTGAGGCCTGTGATGGGGAGACGTTATTCTGAGCTCCCGACTTGAAAACTCCAACTCAATCAGTCTTTAAACATTTAATTTTTAAAAGTCAGCTATGTTTCTATTTGTGGTCTTTTAAAATAGAGAGGAAATCAGATAGGGGACTCCCATACAACAACAACAACAACTTATGTAGGCCCAAAATAGCAGAGAGGTAGGTTTAAAAGTCCTCTTTTTAAAACTGTTAATACAAATATAAATTTCTTTTATTACGTCTCGTTTGGGGGTGGGGGAGGTGGCTTATGCACATCTCATGTGTGTGGAGATCAGATGACAACTTTCAGAAGTTAGCACTCTCCTACCAGGTATGACCTGGGGATTGACCTCAGGTTCTCAGGCTAGGTGGCAAGCATCTTCACAAGCCATCTCACTGGCCCCAAGTCAATAATTTTAAATAAAACTTAAAAGTATATTTATTAACCTATTAGAGGCTAGAGGGATGGCTCAGCTGTTAGGAGCACTGGCTGCTCTTTTTGAAGACTAGGGTTCAATTCCCAGTATCCACATAGTGGCTCACAACTATCCAATCCCAAGGGTACCTGACACCCCCTTTTCTGAGCCCTGCAGGTACTGTATATGTGTGATACACACACATGCAGGCAAAACACATAAAATAATTATTTTCTAAGTTGTAAAGTGTATCTACTGGTCAGAAAGTAGCTGTCATGAGAGCAGTCCATGTATGCAATATGAAAATGCCTTTGAAATTGCTGTATTTCCCAGAAGCTACTTTTGATCATAATGCCTAAAGTGGTCCAAGTCCCCTGTGCTGGGCAGAGAGAAAGACACTGTCAGGTGGTCAGTGTGAGAAGCCATACTGCATCTGTGTTGAGAGTGCAAGTCAAAGTTCTAGCACAATATATCCACAAAGTTAAATACCCAGCAGAGAGTTCCCAGGAAAAGGTTTTTCACTAGTTGTCTTCAGAAGAGATCAACTGTGCTATGTCTGTGTTTCGTTCTTCTGCCCTGACACCATACAATGTTAATTAGCAAGTGTTCCTATGGGTTCTAGGATGCTTTGTCAGTTCTGTCTAATTAGCCCTCTCCTGCCTTCTTCCTCCTGGTCCCATCCTAACAACGAACACAGTGTCATGCTTTCGTAATGAATAGACTTCTAGTATAATCCTCCTTGCAACTAACAGACTTCTGGTATACCTCCAGGGATATTGGTTGTAGAACTGTTGTCAGCTTGGTTATTCTCTGATCAGTCATAGGCCTTAGATGAAACATGTGCCAGATATGAATCAAGCTTTATTCCCACTGCTGGTCAGAGGTTCTCAGAGTTACAAATGAGTTCTGGATAACACAGGTCAACACAGTGAAACCTAGCAACTCGGGAAATGCAGACATGTGGATAGATGGCTTCTCTCTGTCAATGGCTGGAGAGGCAAGGAGCTGGAGTCAAGGCTAAACATTTAGTAAATAATTTCCAGTTGAATTGCTAAATAAATAGGGTAATTTTGTCTTCTCTGATGAAATATAATATCAAAATAGTCATAGAAAGTTGTTACTACATTCCCTTATATGTGGATATAGTTTAATTACCAGTTATCTTTCTTCATTTCTAGACTAACTTTACACACACACATATGTATACACACACACAGACATGGAACTATCTCTGAATAAGCAGTAATAAAAGGTGATTTTTAGGTTGGTGGCTTGAGTGCAGACTGTTCTCAAGGCCTCTATTAGAAGTGGGTCTTGTTGATATGCCAGAGCTGCTTGATATCCATGGGAGGCCTGCACTTTACTGTAGAGAAACGGAGGAGGAGTGAGGAGATGGGAGGGAGGGAGGTTAGGGGAGGGACTGGGAGAAGGGGAAACTGTGGTTGGGATGTAAAGATAGATAGATAGATAGATAGATAGATAGATAGATAGATAGATAGATATAGATAGATAGACAGATAGGTAGACAGATAGATAAAAGTGTCCTTTTTAAAATGAGTGATTAAAATCATTTAAGCGAATTAGTTTTCAGTGAATTTAGTTTGTTCTGATGTGGTAACCTTGTCCTCTTTCCCGTGTCTTCTGCTCTTTCTGTTCTATCACTGCTATAAGCCAAAGGTGACTTACCAGCGAATTCCGACATGTCCTTTGTCCCTGTCTTTTTGGTTTGGCCATGCCTCTCCAGTACTCTCCCAACTCGGTCTGAGCTTCGCTGACCTTGCTTTTGAAAGCTCTGAAAACAACCCTATGAGCGAGGCTGTCGTCCCTGCATTACTGGAGGGAAACACACACAGTGCTGCTTCAGGTCTCCTCTGGTTCCCCAAAAGTTCAGAATCATAAAGCATCTAAAGAGTCTAAGCACTGAATGAAAAGGTCCTTTGAAAAACTGTCAAGAACTAGAGGCAGCTAAGGAATGCCGAGAGTAGACAAAATAGTCTTCCCCAGGGAAGTGTACACCAGTTGGTTATCCAATATCAGATAGTCAATCCTGAAAGCATATTGACAAGTAGCTTTACACAAACATAGCAGATTGTATTTATGTATTTAGGGATAGTTATATATACATATGCATACATATATGTGTCTAATAACAATTAATGAAAAAAAGAAGCCATGAGTTTGTAAGACAGCAAGTAGGTAAGGGTTTGGAGGGAGGAAAGGGAAGGAGAAAATGACATTCTATAATCTCAAAGATAAAGAAATAATAAAGAAAATTTGTCTGTGGTGAGATTTAAGACATCCTGTGAGACCAAGACACGGTGGCCCATGTTAGTAATCCCAGCGTTCAGAAAGCTAACAGAGGAGAATCCTGGGTTTGAGCCTGGGCTACATCCTGAGTTCCAGGCCAGCCTGGACTGCATAGCAAGACCTTGTCTCGGAAAAAAAGGTTTTAAAGAGTCTTACTTTTTTGCTGCAGTTTTAGACTTCTGCCTTTGTCTAGGCCTGTGATTTACATAGTTTAATTTTATAATTTGTTTTATCCCTAGCCCTCGTGGTAGCTGTTCTGCGCTTCATCCAACTGAAACCAAAGGTTTTAAACCCATGGCTGAATATCAGTGGTCTGGTGGCGCTGTGTCTGGCATCCTTTGGGATGACCTTACTCGGTAATTTCCAGGTACTTCCTTTGGCATTTCTGCCTCCCTCTCATGCTGGTAAGATCGTCTAGATTGTTGCAGCCTGAGGTATAGTCACTGCATGGCCCATATTATTCTGCATGAACTCCAGACACAAGTAGACTCTTGGGTTGTATCCTCTATCCCAGGTGTCCATGTCTGTTCCCATCAAACACGTGAGTGCTAACTGCAGGTACAGATACCATGGTGGCTGGGAAGTAGCTTACAACAGCTGGGTTTCTCCTACAAGGATTCCTTTAGAGGACAGCTCACCCTTTTCTTCATTACAAACTGTATCCCAGCTTTTCTAGATAACTTAACACTGACCAGTATATATGATGAAAGCTTGCATTTCTCGATAACAAGTTTATATGAAAGTCAGGATGGAAAGTCAAGAATTTCTCCAGAATCCCTGATTCATACAAAGATGTGCTAACCCTGACTCACCCTCCTAGAACTCAGAAGCCTTGTGCACATACCCGGAAGAGTAATTTCCTCGTCTCCTGAATGGCTTCATTGTCTCTGTAGTTGGCTAATTTCCCTGCCTCCCTTTGTTCCACATTCCCTCCACTGTGAGCAAACAAGGTATATATATCCTGTCCTCTTCCCTGACCTATTGAGTAAACTCCAGATAAGAGAGGCGCTTGTCTTTGTTCTTACCAAAACACACTAGTGGATTTGCTGCAGCTCTTTCTAGTTTTCACCCTTACTCTAGCTGATTCATTAAGCCAGGATCATTTACTCCTCACCTTGGCACCCAGCAAATCAATATTTTCTGCCTGGTGTGTTGTTGAACAGTCCTATTCCCTATCAAGCTGGATAACCAGAAAGCTGCACTCTTAGAGTGTATGGCCCAGGATAACAAGCTGCCAAGAGCATCTCTGTTGAGATGGCTGCTGAGATCTTAGTGACAGCCTTCCATCTTGTCTGAGTGTGCTACAAAGGCGTAGCTTTAAGTTAATACCCACCCCCAGACCTTTGAGCTTTGATGAATACTGAAGTTCATATTTCATTCTGAAGTCCTAGAAGAATCCCAGAAATGAGTTGTCTTGGAGAAGGACAAAATTTAAAGCTATTAATGATGACACCCAATGTGAAGAACACTCTTGCTGGATTATCTGCTGGGAGTATTTAGGGAACAGATAATCAACCATTTAGCATATGGGATAAAAAAATGTTCCCAAAGTTCTTAGGAAAAAACAAAGGGTCTGGTACAAAAGTTCTCCTAAAAATCCTATTGGAAAGACTCAACTGCTACCAACCAGTAAGCCTGTAGACTTGTAACTGTCAAATGCAGTGCTCATCTCAGTGTAAATAAAATTAGCAATTGCTGGGTCAGGTTGCAGAATGCTTGAGTACTTGTGTGTAGATATGGGGTAGGGGGGCGGTTGCAGGATGCTTGTGTGCTAGTGTGTAACTCGGAATGCTTGTTAGCAGGTTCTTTCTGAAGTGGTCCCACTGCTTGAGCAATTTGGACTTTCATACTTGCACATAAGGCTACTTTGTTTTTCTTTATTACTGGAGCATTTAAACTTAACTTTATTGTGATTTCCTGAAGCAGGCTATAATAACTTTAGAAGATATTGTTGGCTAGATTTATTTATATAAAAAGGGACATGATGAGTTTTATCCTGCATGCTTGATCAGAAGAATACAGGAAGTTGTGCTCTTGCCGCTTGTTATTCCTTCACATCAGGAACACTGTCCACTAGAAACTTCTGATACGAAAAGGGATGAGGAAGCCCTACAAGGCTTCGGTCTGAATTATTCATGTTTGTTGTCTTGACCCAAAACTGAGAAGTTACTTGGCCTTAGTGGGATACAACACTTACCTTTGTTGTGGACAGAGATTTGGTCAGTGTTGCTTGTGGTTTCACTTGAATTTTGAAATAAAGACAGTGAATGAAGCAGAATGATGACCAAGGTGCTTTATACATTATGATGTTGAGGTAACTGATGAATTGTAAGCCATACTTCATTTTTTAAAGGTATTTGGATCATATTTTGTCCAATATGTCAATGAAATTTTTAGGGAGGTATATTAAACTTGAAAATTTTAATCAAGGTATTTTTTTTCCTATGAAGACGGTTGATTTTAGAATTTGAATTGTTAATGTACCTCTGTACATTTTACTTAAATATCTGATAGTGTTATTATGTGTTTAGATGTTATTTATTTAGCATAGACATTAAAAATAGCTTCTGGGAAAAACAAAAAAAAAATGTTCCCATTGCTGCCTCTTTTTTATAAACTTGAGAAAGTTTGAACCATATATGACTGTATTACCTATTTTTTTAAAAAATCAGGTAAAATAGGAGTAATAAATGAAATTGGTTAGACTCAACATGAAAAATTAATTTCCTAGAAGTGAATTTAGCTTGAAAACACATTACTTCAAGTAAGTTTTGAAAATATACCTTTTGCATTATGAAGGGGGAAGTGGCTTCCTAACAAAGAGTGGGGGAGGAGATCTATAACCAAAAACAATAGAAAGATCATAAGAGAAAAGTATTATTAATTTAGTGCACACTTACAGCAACATTGTCAGATAGCAAAAGAGCTGAGGACAGTGTCAAGTTTAAAATAATATTTCACCATGGTTTAAAAGCTGTCTCTTGAGCAGATTTCATTTTCCTATAGGTAGGGTTAAAATGCACATAATTTTATAAGGAGTTTTTAGTGATAGGCACCTTCTGTGAAATGGCTGTGTAATGATTTGGAGAGGTTTTACATCTCTAACAGCCAACAGACCCAGGGGAGTCTCAGACTGCAGAAGCTTTGAGTATGGATCTTCAGACACGATTGTTCTTTAATGGCCTGTAGATTTGGCTAACACTCAGAGCTTAAAGTTTTCTTTATTACTATAGGAAAACAAAACCCAGAGAATTCCCACTAACATTGAGTAGGCTTGTGTTATACAGACAAGCTGGTTGTCCCAAGGGTACCACTGTGTGCCAATCAAATCTTCCCATGCCAGAACCTGCGTTTCTCAGTAAGCAGGCATCCACATCCCGACCCTCATTCTCTTTCAGCTTGAAAAGCAGAATCTGGGATGTGTGCCCACAGGAACTTGACTTTCGCCTTTTTATGTAATTCTCCTGCTTTTTAATTTCCTTTCCTTAAAAGCTTTTTCTGGAAAATAAATTCAGGAAATAGATCCCTGCCTCCTGAAGGGTTTTCTAAACAAATGTTTTTAAGTTTGGGGAAAAACGATTTCTTTGCTCCCTCTCTGTAGATTTTAACCACTTGAGAATCAACACAGAGAGGCTGGAGAGACCAGGAAGCCGAACCTTTCTAATCTCTGTAGCCCCACTCCCGAAAATCTTTCCCCATCTCTGCCCCCATGGTTACTCATAGTCTGAGTGTCTCCAATGAGCCTCCCCATGCCTTCTCTGTCTCCTAGCTCACAAATGATGAAGAAATCCATAACGTGGGGACATCCTTGACCTTTGGGTTTGGCACACTGACCTGCTGGATCCAGGCCGCATTGACACTCAAGGTCAATATCAAGAATGAGGGGCGGAAAGCTGGAATTCCAAGAGTCGTCTTGTCAGCCGTCATCACTCTCTGTGTAGTCCTGTGTATCCTTTGAGGCTCTTTGTCAGGGACAGTAGGGCACAGGTAAGCTTTATGTGCAGAAAACCATTGCTCTTCCCGGTGTGTAGAAAAACCACCAGGTCAAAGAGTCAAAATGAACCTATTGCTTTGCGCTCTACCTTTAAAAATGTCTAGCCAGGGGCTACAGAGACGGCTGGGTGGTCAAGAGCACTGGCTGCTCTTGCAGAGGACTGAGGTTTGAGTCCCACACCAAACGGTGGCTCACAGCTGGCTGTAATTCCAGATAGAAGGCCAGCTGTGCCCTCTTCTGGACTCCTCAGATACTGGGCACACTATGGGTACATATACATACATGCAGACAGAGCAATCATACACAAAAATAAAAGTGTCTTTAAATAAATCAATAAATTGGAAGTTTTAGATCAGCCTACATAGTGAGTTCAAGGTCACACTGGACCACATCAGACCCTGTCTCAAAAATAAAAGTAAGGGCTGGAGAGATGGCTCAGTGGTTAAGAGCACTGACTGCACTTCCAGAGGTCCTGAGTTCAAATCCCAGCAACCACATGGTGGTTCACAACCATCTGTAATGAGATCTGATGCCCTCTTCTGGTGTGTCTGAAAAACATCTACAGTGTATTCATATATAATAAATAAATAAATCTTTAAAAAAAAAATTTAAAAAAAAAAAAAATAAATAAAAAAAAAAAATAAAAGTAAAAAAAAAAAAACAAAAACTATCAGACCAGATTGTTATACCAAAGAGCCAAAGAGAGACGGGTAACTTCGGCCAAAGCAGGCGCTGCTCTCTAAAGATTATTTTGGCTATGGGAAAGGTGTCATGTACTCTGCCGTGAGCCACATCTTCCGTTTATGAAAACCACAGTACAGAAATCCAAAAAAGTGTTGTGGGTTTTTTTTTCCATCTTAAAAAATGTATCTGTGACTTTAAGTCTTGGTAGAGTTAGGTTATTGATTATCCTTAAAACAAATTACAGGAGACAGATGTTTATATATCTCAGGATATACATTTTTCTGGAAAACAAATTCAGGAACTGGATGGCCTATGTGTGTGGTTTTCCTGTTACGCATTTCTTTCTCCCCTCAGACTCTGAACCAAGGGAGAAGAGACAAAGAAGAGGTGAGGGAAAATCAGCTCAGACCCCGTCCGCACTCTGTGGCCAGTAAACTAGGGAGGAATGGTTCAGGCTCCAGCCGCACCCTGTCCTCAACAAGCAAAGGAGGGGAAAGTCAGAGCATGCCTTACTCCCTCAGACCCCAGACAAGTCCCAGAGAGCCAGGCAAGCTATCACATAGCCCTGGTCCAATAGAAGTCACCAGTTCCTGTCTGTGTTGGTCACTCTTCTGTTGCTGTGATAAAATGCCCTGACCAAAAGGAACTTAGAAGACAAATAGTCTGTTTAAGCTTACAGATCCAGTGTTTGAGTCCATCATGACTGGAAAGCACACTGGTTAGAGCAGGAAGCTGGTTGTTCACTTTTTCACCCATACACAGGAAACAAGATGAGGAAGTAGGGCAAAGCTTTATAAAGCTTCAAAGCCTGTACTCTGTAACATACTTCCGCCAGCAAGGCTCCGCTCTCTAACAGTTCTGTAATTTTCACAAACAGAACCACCAGCTGGGGATGGAGTTTTCAACTACAAATATGGAGTCTGTGGTTGGCATTTATCATTCAAACCCCCACCCCATCAGTTACACTGAGCACAGAGCAGATGAAACAAATCAGCCTTTATTCTTAGTAAACTGATTAGAATGGCTCGAGCGTCATCTACACCCTGTAGTAACCAGTATTTACTCAGACAGGGTCTCCTCAGAAGAGGGATTCCTAAGTGGTCACGCACAGCTAGCACTTACACACTGCAGTCAGTAATCCTCAGTGTTTGCTGACCGCTTACCCTGTCTAGGCGTCATTCTAAGCGTGTGAAATGTATTGATCCTTTCAATTAGAGATTGAGATTCAGAGGTAGGCTAATTTGTCCAGGATCGCACAGATTGTAGCTACCTGATACAATATGATCAAAGAAATCAAAGCTGCCATTTCCCCGAGTTAACCCAGCCCTGGTGACATTTCCTGCCCTCAGCTAATGGTTCTGATTGAATTGCATCTGAACACTTGAAAGTGCTGCTGCCTAAGTCAGAGTTTCTATTGCTGCAAGGAAACACCATGACCAAGAAGCAAGTTGAGGAGGGGAGGTTTTATTTGGCTTACACTTCCACATTGCTCTTCATCACTGAAGGAAGTCAGGATGGGAACTCACACAGGGCGGGATCCTGGAGGCAGGAGCTGGTGCAGAGGCCACAGAGAGGAGCCTACTGGCTTGCTTTCCCTGGCTTGCTCAGCCTGCTTTCTTATAGAACCCAGGACCACAAGTCCACGGTCAGCTTGGCCCTTGATCACTACTTGAGACACTTCCCTACAGCTGTGTCTCACGGAGGCATTTCCTCAACTGAGGCTCCTTCCTCTGTGATGACTCTAGCTCGTGTCAGGTTGACACAAAGCCAGTGAGTACAG
The DNA here is from genome assembly GCF_004785775.1 of Grammomys surdaster. Lineage (NCBI taxonomy): Eukaryota > Metazoa > Chordata > Mammalia > Rodentia > Muridae > Grammomys > Grammomys surdaster. Next base: position 4,509,698 of record NW_021604678.1, read on the forward strand.
TTGCTTAGAGTCTGGGTTTCCTGGATCCAGGCTCAGTCAAGAGAGTAAACATTGCTGAAGTAGTTTCACCTGCTCTTATAGTCTCTGGAAGTCCCTGAAGATGTTAGGTCTGTGTATTAAAGACAAAGCACAGGTAAAAGTCCTCAGATAAACCCAGGGGACATATCTAATTTTTCTGAATAAATGTTTTTGGTTCTCGGACTGTTCTTACTTCACTAAAACATGCTATGAGCCTTTGCTTTTTCCTCAGCTCCCTTACTTCTATATCCATGGTCATATGTGTGGGTAGGTCATACACTACCCACTTTATGTAGTACACATATATATTTCTTTAATATGGGTATATACACATTTAGGGAAAGGACTGTCATCTGATATTTCATTGGTCTTTTTAGATTATTTTGTTTTTCAGAAGTTTTTTTTAACTTTAACATTATTTATTTTTACAAGTATGACTGTTTTGCCTGCATGTGTGCCTACTGGTATGTATGTGTACCACCTTTGTACCTGGTGTCCTTGGATGTAGGAAGAAGGAGTCATCCCCGGGACTAGAATTATGGATGGTTTTGAGCCACCATGTGGGTATTAAATGCTAAGGCCCAGGTTAAATGGTTAAGTGGCTCAGTGGTTAAGAATACAGGTTGCTCTTGCAGAGGACCTGGGTTCAGTTCCCAGAATGCACATGGTGGCTCACAACCATTCATAATTCCAGTTCCTGAGAACCCAACGCCCTCTTCTGACCAGGCATGCACATGATATGCATATATATTTGCACACAAAACATTCACATGTAAAATGAAATGAATAAATTTAATTTTAAAATTTAAAAAAAAGTCTCCAGCCGGGCAGTGGTGGCGCACGCCTTTAATCCCAGCACTCGGGAGGCAGAGGCAGGCGGATTTCTGAGTTCGAGGCCAGCCTGGTCTACAGAGTGAGTTCCAGGACAGCCAGGACTATACAGAGAAACCCTGTCTCAAAAAACAAAAACAAAAAAAAAAAAAACAAAAAAAAAAAAGTCTCCATTATGGCATTTCATACACACACAAACATACACACAGTGTGTGTGCGTTTTGAGACAGGTTTTCATTAGCCCAGGATGACCTCAAACCCATTATGTAAGCGAGTGAGCAGAGAGCTCTGGTTCCTCCTGCCTCCGCTTCTCAATTGCTTCTCTTCGTGTGCTCACTCGGTTTAATGTGCCTAAAAGAGCAGAGTCGTCGTGGTGTGAGCACCATGGAACAGACGCAGCTGTGTGGTGGTAGCTGGTATCTGGAATGTTCGGCAGGGTAGTCGTCCTTTTGCTACTCTCTCATTTAACCAGGCAGGTGTGGAGTTTAGTCGTGCATGGCCAAGGAATTTGTGTAAACCCACCAATTCATGCCTGTGTACAGAGTGTGACTTCCAGCAAGCTGCCCACTCAGCCTCTGTTTCTTGACTCTCAGTGATGGTAGGCTCACTGTGAGTGTTACAGGAGATTATCTGTGAACACATGGAGAAGCATTCCCAGAACGGCACACAGCTCAACATAATCTAATAACACAGGCAAATATCAGCTTTCAGCTAGCCCTGTCACTTCGCTGTTAGCTTGATGGGGAGACTAATGTAGTTGTGTCCGATGGCCTTCCTTGACTCCTGCACCCCAGATTTCATCCTCATGGCCCAAGATATCCATATGTATGCAGCCAGGGTCCAGTGGGGCCTGGTCATGTGCTTCCTGGCGTACTTTGGCACCCTGGCTGTGGAGTTCCGGCACTACCGCTATGAGATCGTGTGTTCCGAGTACCAAGAGAACTTCCTGAGCTTCTCAGAAAGCCTGTCAGAAGCTTCTGAATATCAGACCGACCAGGTGTAACCCATCAGCCTGTCCTTGGGGGAGTGGTGGGTGTGGCAACAGGGGAGGGGCCAGGAGGACACACTCACGGGACTTGACACATCACCTCACGATGCTCTTCACACACACGGACACATACTTATGGCCACATCTGACAAGAGAGCTTTTCAGGGCAGGTTATTTCTTTCTTGAACAAGCACAAGACCTCATGTACGGAAATACACACTGTCGCACTGAAAACATGCACGACAGAGCCAGAAGCTTGTGCATGATCACCTCCCCGCCCCCGCCCTCCCAACAGGCCTTGCGCTTCTCATCCTCTTCACGTTTCCAAGCTGGCATCTTCCTCCAGCAGAGTAAGGCCAGCCGAATGAAAAGCAAGAGTCAAGTCACCTTTGGGTCCGCAGGGCTTGAGATGACGAGCATGGGCAGAAGTTGTGGATCTGGTACCAATACTGCTGAGCGGAAAACCAAGCAGCATCTGACTAGATACACACCGCACTAAAGCTGTGACTGAGTCCCTGAGAGGTGGACAGAGCTCTCCCACCAGTCTGTCCTCGTCACTGTTCAGCAGTCGGCTTTGTGGATCCAGAGAGAGAAGCATGCAACAGAGAGTGCCCGGGAAAGAACACTCTGCCTGAGGAAGATCTCTCCAAATGTGGATGTTCGCTGGCACGGTCTGTTGTCGCTATGGCAGGAGGTACAGCCGAGAGGGCGTGGCTTGGTTTTTGCTTCCACACTGTGTCATGCACAGTTCGTTTTATAGTTCGTGGCTTGTGTTTTCTTTTTTAAGTACCATTTCCACGGGTCTCTGTAGGCCTGCGGACAAAGGTGTGGACCAAAGGCAAGAACCTTGTTTTGGTTTCAAGTATGAAAGGGGTATACCTGCAGGTGTAATTTATATTTGAAGAAGAAAAAAAGATTCTCGAAGAAGCACAAAAGAAATCTCTGGGGGTGAGAGGTATGAGGGCGCTGTGGGCTCTGAGGAAAGACAGGTTAGCACTCTTGCTGCAAATCCAACCCAGGGGAGGCTTTCATATCCATGTGTTGCCCAAATTTTATAGTTTGAGGACTAGGGACTTTTCAAATTTGGAAATTATGGAAGCAATTTAAAAACATTGCCATCCCTGAAACCCCATTGACGTAAACAGCTGCAATACTGCTAAACGTTCAGAGGTGAGCCCATAGGTGCAGGGTTCAAGGCCATCCTAGATCCCTGTGCTAACAACAGAGTGCCAAGTGCACAAGCACCCCCTCCCCCAACCAAGTGCACTGTTTCAAAAAAACTCTCCAAATTCATAGGGGCCTCGGATACCCTGGAATGTAATGTGAAAAACTCTATTTTGTAAATTCAACCCAAAGTGTAGCTTCCCAAGGAGGGGTTCAAATGCTGTTATATCTAAAGCTCCACTCCCAGCACAGTGTCTAGCACATAGTAAATACTCAGTAAGTGTCCACTGAATAGATTTACTGGTTGTTTCTGAGTGGAGGTAAGGAGTATCGAAATGATTCAGAGACAAATGACAGAGTGGAAGCTGTATCGAGTGAGGAGGGGGAGGGAGGGACTGTCACTACCGGGCAGGGAAGGGAGTAGAAACCCTCAGTGGTGTGAGAAAGAGCCTCGAGTGGAGTATTCTCTCATTAAAAAGGCATCTTACTGTAAATACTCCAGGGTGACGTCTGTTAGTTTTGAAACTGCTACGGGGTTTCTTTCTTTCTTTTTTATATTTTAAAGATTTTATCAAAGAACAAACCGTTTTATCTTACTCTACACACTCCAAGTTAAAGAGCTTTTGGTGATGCACTCCTGCTTTCTTAAAGAGTATATGTAACAACACATCCTAACAGAATCAAGCAAAGATTGACATTATTCACTGGGATCTGGCCACTAAAATAAAGGTGTTTTATGCAAAGTCATGACTTCCTTGTTTCTTCCACTAACGGTTCTTCATGGGTGTGCACATACATGTCCATGTTGGCTGTCTGCTTGCAGAGCATGTTCTTCATGTTTGTTTTCTTGTGAAGGACACGACTCAGGATCAGTCAAATGGAAGAGGTGCACGGGGAAAGGAGAAGGCAGGCCCCTGCCCTCAGAGCATCCCACTCTCCCAGCCTGGAAGCTCCCCACAGCTCACTCTTCAGAAGTAGTGGGATGGCTTGGAGGTCTAAGCACCTGGTGGCTAGCCTCATCCTAAAGTTACATGCTCAGTAGCATGAACTCTGTACATGAACACACTCGTTATGAATAAAGCATTGCTGTTACATTCTGTGGGTATTAGGAATTCCATGCCAGGAATAGAGACAAAATCCAAGCATCTTGTCTGAGAAAATGTTTTTGTCCAATAAAATTTTATTCTTTCTCCTCCAACTCCTCCCAGATCTACCCCACCGCCATGTCCAATTTCTCTCTGGATAAAAAGCTAAAATCAAAGCAAACTAAAAAGAAGACCAGTATGACAAAACAACAAATAATTCACAAAAGGACATGGAGTATTTGTGTGTGTGTGTGTGTGTGTGTGTGTTAGCAAACTACTCCTGGGCATAGGATCTGCCCAGTTATGTTGTCGATACACCCAGTGACACTCCATTTGAAGAAGCTGGTTTTGTTTCTCAGCAAGTACCAATTATGAATATCTTCTTGGTTAGGGGTAGGAAGGCCTTTGTGTCCACTCTCCCGTCTCAGTGTTGGGATGTTGTCTGGTTTGAACCTACACAGGCCTTGTGTGCGAGCGCTGTGACCTTCCCTTTGAGTTCATATGTATAAACAGTTCTATTGTTCTATATGTATACACAACAGTTCTATTGTGTCTAGAAAACAGTTTCTTTGGAATCATCACCTCTGGCCCTTACTATCTTTCTGCCTCCTCTTCTGCATAGAGGGGTCTTGAGGGAAGGGCTCTCAGTAAAGGCCTCCCATGTAGTGCTAAGTGCTCCAAACTCACTCCCTGCACAGGGTCCAGTTGTGGGTCTCTGCTAATTGCTATCTACTGTAAGAAGCAGCTTCCTTGATGAGGGCTGAGCATATGAGCTACGGTATAGAAATGTGTCATTAGGAGTCACTGAACTGCTATGCTTCTTTAGCAGAATCACAGCAGTGGGGTTTCGTAGCGTGAAATATTAAAAAAAAAAACAAAAAAACGAAATTTACAACATGGCCAGCAGGCCCTGGCTGGCCGGCCGGCCAGGCACTGGTGGCCATGGCAAGCCTATTCTCATCTCGTAGTGACCCCCTGACTCAGAGCTCCAGTCTCCACCCAGCTCGCTAAGTTCCCACTGGCAGGTCACTACCATGCCAGCCCCACGCTTCAAAATTCCCACGGCCTTTAGGAGTGTACTTCTTGCAAACCCACGCTTTGCCACCGTACCTCTTTCTCTCTTGTACCCAGTTGAGCCATCGAGTGAAGGAAAGCACCACACAAACTTAGTTCAGAATCAATGGTAACTCAAGCGCTGGGCCCAGCAACTAACATCCTGATTTATAAGCCATTCTAAATCCTCTGGTAGTGGCTCCAAATGGATCCGCCACCTGAATTGGGGTCTCCGCTGTCTCATTTTTGCCTCATTTCCTGTCCTCTACCCCCTCTCCTCTCCTCTTCCACTGTCCCTCAGTTGACCTGGAAGTTCCGCCTACTCATCCAATGATTGGTTTCTTTATTCATTAGAAGGGTCTCGTGATGTCCTTGTCCCAGGCAGGCAGCCCCTCTTGGGAAGCTGAATTAGCACCAAAATACAAATAGCACCAGGGCTATCCACAACAGGGGTTCCCCTAGGCTCATGACCTATCTAGTTCCAATTCTTGGCCACGCTAAGCAGTATCTTATACAGGTTCCATGTCATGGAGCAGGCTCTAAAACCAATTAAAAGCAGTCGTTACTCCTGTAACACTGAGCCACTACTGGCCAGCATATCTTACAGCAAATCACTTGTTCAGTTTGTAGCTCAGTGATACTGGTGCTTACTCTTCTCCTCTGGTACTGAGCACCACCAAGTTCTCAAAAGTAATTAACACCTTGGCGACAGCCTGTGATGTTTTCGGGGAGGGGTCTCTGTGGGACCCCTTTGGTCAACGATTTGACAAGATGGCCTAAGGGTTAGCTGGGCCATTGGCTTCTCCATTATATGGAGACTCCATTTAAAACACCCAAGTGTGTATACATTTCCCCAGCCCTCCCCCCAGGCTTCTAGTAGACTTCATGTAGCTTTTCAAAAGGCCTTCAGTGCTGGCCCTCCCCAAATCCCTTCCCCCCCCCCACTTAATCCCATCCTACCTTACCTCTTTATAACACTGTTCTATCTTGCCTTCCTATTCAGCTGTTTAGAAAAAGAAATTATAAAATCTGCAGCAAACAGATTTTATAGTCATCCTAAAATGAGGGTCATCCTAACAGTCACCCTAAGTGAGGTAACCCAGACCCAAAATGATAAATACTGTATCTTTTCTTACTTGTGGATGTCATCTTTGAAGTTTGAGATATGTGATTCAATCCAACATACCACAGAGATTAAGTAGCTGGTAAGGGGCAGGGATTGGGAGGTTGGGGATGGGGATAGGGATCTTCCAACCCTTTTTGTTTTTAAACGATCTCACATACAAATAAAACTGGAGATCAATGTGACCCCTTAGAGCTGTGAGTCACAGCACTCATAGGAAGCCATAACTAGGGAATCTTCATATAGAGTGAACAGCCCTGGAGGTCAGGGAACAAAGTTCCATACATATTGTGTTTAGTGTTGTTCAACTGAGCCTCTTGACACAGAAAAGGACAAAAGGATTTAATGGAATAACCTGTAATCTCAGCACTAGGGAGGCACAGGCAGTGCTGGGTTCCATTCTAGAGTGAGCTACATAGTAAGACCTGTCTCAAATAAGGAGAGGAGGAAGACCTAAGTATTGCCATATATCAACCCTTCCGAGTTGTCCAGCCCAGATCTCCATCCTGATTGGTGGACACTTTAATTAATGGCATCTCCACTGTAAGGCATCTTGGTTTTAAACCCTCTGCTCTCAAGCCCTTACACCCACCCTTTGCACACTTGTCCTATGTGAGTTGAAGAGGTTCATCTTCCAGTCATTACGGGGATCTCTTTTCCCGTACTCCTATACCTGTTCTCACACCCCATATTTGTGAGAAAATCCTAGCAGCGCCACCTCTGAAGCCGACTACAAGCCAGGCATGGTGGGGCACACCTTTAATCCCAGCCCGCAGGGGGCAGAGGCAAGTGAACCTCTGAGAGTTCAAAGTCATAATGAGTTCCAGGATGACGACAACTACAGGGTGAGGTCATTTCTCAAAGGAAAAAGAGGAAAAGGAAGAGAAGGAAGAGAAGGAGGAGAAGGAAGAGGAGGAGAAGAAGAGGAAGAGGAGGAAAGAAAAAAGAGGAGGAAGAAAAAAGAAGAGGAAGGGGAAAGTGGAGGGGGGAGGCAGGGAGGAGAGGAAGAGGAGAAATTTAAGGCCAGCCTGGGCTATATGAAACCCTCTCTGTTTTTAAAGATGACTATGAATATCTACTGCCACCATCTGGCCCAAGCTGTTAACCACCTCTCCCGACATTTCCTAACAAACCTGGTCTCTTATGTGTCTGTTCCCTTCAACAAAGTCATCTCTCTTAAAAACTACATTTGTTCATTTTCTTTCCTTGGCTGAAGAAACTCAGTGCTTTCCATGTACTCAGACTGAAGTCCCAGCTCACTAAAATGCCCCATAGGTCCTAGCCCTGCTCTAAACCATTACTGCTGAGCCTCCAAGGGTAGCACTCCTCAGACAGGCCCTGGTCTTGGGCAATCTACCTTCAGATATGCAAATCTCACCATCTTCACTGAGTTGGGTGTGGACTCTCAACTCTTAAAATCAGCCTCCTTGAGTCTACCTCAACACTACTTCCTTCAGATTTGTTACAGACTAAGTCTTTGTAAAACATGATCTTGGGGCAGAAAGATGGCTCAGTAGGTGAAGGTACGCATGATAGCCTGGACAACCTGAGTTCAATCCCCAGGACCCATGTGGTATGAGAGCCAATCCACAAGGTTGCTCTCTGACCTCTACATGTATGCATGACACATGCATGAGATAAGGAAAATTTTAGTAAGGTATATGTAATTGGCTAAGATTAAAGTGCACAGGAGCTGAGAGTTGGCTCAGTGGGTACGAGCACTGAATGTCCTTTCAGAAAACCCAGGTTCAATTCCCAGCAACACACAGTGGGTCCTAACTGTCCTAACACCAGTTCCAGGGGATCTGGTGCTTTCTCCTATCTTCTACGTCTGCTGGGACCAGGCTCATAAGTGTACAGATGTGTAAGCAGGCAAAGTATCCCTAAGACTAAAGGGAACTTTGAAATAACTGTATGTGACTGTGGCAATCAGTCATTGTCCAGCACTTTCCTCCCCTGAAAGGCAAATTCTAGAAGGGCAATGATTTTGTCTACTTACTTAGCACCTAGAACACTGCCTGGTGCAGTTAGTTGATCCATACATTTTTCTAAAATAAAACCGGATGTGTTGGGCCTTACCTGTGATTCCAACACTTAGGAGCTGAGATTGGAGAACTGTAATTCTATGTAGTCCTGGGCTACATAACAAGACTTTGTCTCGTTAAACACACACACAGACACACACAGACACACACAGACTGGGGAGGTGGCCCACTGAGTAAAGTGCTTGCAGTCATATATAAGCATAAGGACCTGAGTCTTGGGGACATGACAGTGTGTACCTATAGCCCCAGTGTGACAACAGGGAAGGAAAAAGGGGACAGGAGGACCTACAGGCTATGGCTCACTGCCCTGGCATATGTACCAGTGAACAGTAAGAGTTCATTTCAAGCAATGTGGAAGGCGAGAACTGATGCCTGTGTTGGTCCTCCATTACATATGTGTGCATCTGTACATAACACACACACACACAAGTGGACGCCCATAGCTCACACTCAGCCCTGGCCTCTAGTTTTTGCCTTGGAATTTGAGTCTGCCACTCCAAGGAGCTTCATAAAGCACATAAACGCAGCTCACCATAGGCAGCTTTCAGGGCCACAACAGTCCCCCTGCTCATCCTAGCTGGTAGCTTTCTGTGTCTTGAGGAGCAAGCTCTGTTATTTAAAAAGGCTTATGTTTTATAATCTCTTCAGCTACCAGTACAGGCCACATCCCAAGTTCTACACAGGACTGAGGTGTGCTCCCGTGTGGCTGTCTGCACACGGAGGACACCTGGGTCCTGGCTGAGGAAAGCTGAACACTTTTCAAGTCTTAAAATAAGAAGCTTTAGGTCATTCTCAATTTTTTGTCTAAGTGCTCAAATACAGTCTCTGCCTATATACAGGGAAGAAGAATTGGTATTTCATCAGAATTTCTGTAGGAAGTCAGAAGAAGGAGCTCACTTGCCTGTCAGTATTAGAATTTTAGCATCAAATGCCTCTGGACTTTTGTAAGCCTGAGAGAGATTTGTAGTCAGGGCAAGGAAGGAGGTGGAAACGGGCTTTGACTAAACACACATAAGGAGGATTCAGTGTAGCCACTGACTGCTTCCGACCAGCCAATGATCCAACCTTCCAATCGCCCCCACAGCAGCTTTCTCAAAATACAGTGTACTGCCTAATCCACAAGCATCATTCCATGCCCTGAGGTTCTCTGTTCACTGATTTTTTAATGACTGGATCTTGAGTAGCCCAGGATAGCCTCCAACTCCGTATGTGGTTACCTCCTCTTGAGTGCTGGGGTTATAGGCATATACCACCATGCTCAGATTTCTGAGGTTTTGTAAGCTCTGGCCTTTGATTAATGCAAGACCTGAACACAGATGCATGCCCACTATCTGTGATCTTTCTGTAGGGTATTGTATTTATGGTGTAGGTAACTGAATGACTTCAAGCAAAGATTCTTAGGGACGGAAAGAACAGGAGATGCTGTGAAAAGCCAATGGTTGTGTCCGACTGCTTGTGTGAGGGTGAAGAGAGGAAGTCAGAGACACCCTGCGGTTTGCAACATTCCCAGATGTGGAGATGCGTCCTTGTTGGAGGAAGTGTGTCACTGTGGGTGTGGGCTTTAAGGCCCCAGTCCTAGCTGCCTGGAAGCCAGTCTTCTCCTAGCAGCCTTCAGATGAAGATGTAGAACTCTCAGCTCCTCCTACACCATGGTTGCCTGGACACTGCCATGCTCCCATCTTGATGATAATGGGCTAAACCTCTTAACCTGTAAGCCAGCCCCAATGAAATGTCCTTATATGAGTTGCCTTGGTCATGGTGTCTGTTCACAGCAGTAAAACCCTAAGATACTGCAGAAAAGCCATGCCACCATTGGGGAGGAGAATGGGATCATCTTGACATTCCTAACTGGACACTGTGGCCCAGGCCTGTGCTGGGGAGGAGAGCCCATGCACTGCTTGGTAACATTGACTCACCTGATGACTGTTCTAGTTCCCGTGACTGCTGGACACACAGTCATAAGATGCAGCCGCAGAAAACCATTCACTGACTCCCAGATTCTACCCTAACTGCTGGTGCAGCAGGGACATCTTTTCTCTGCTCTGTGGTATCAGGTTCTCAGCTTGCTGACTTGAAAGCCTGAGGCTGCAGGCAAGGGCTGGCTGTCTGCTTGGAGCCTGGGTCCCTCTGCAGGTGGTGTGAATCTGGGCTCCCACACAGCATGGTAACTAGCTTCCCAGGAGCAAGTGTGCAAACTCCAGCACTTGACAGAAGAGCTCTCGAAGCGACACAGCCTAACAGTGAGAGCCCTGTAGCAGGAGAACTGGCTCAGGGTGATGGCTTTTCCTGACTTATAGATGTTACCCCTTTCACTGTGTCCTCACAAGGTAGACAAGGAGGAGAGGAAGAGAGAAATGAGACAGTCATGGACTAAGAAAATGGTGAAAGCAAGGTCTCTGTCGTCTCTTCCCTTAATAAAGCCACCAACCCTATTGGATTAGGGCCTTATCCTTATGACATTTATTTACTTATGTCATTTATTGAGACAGAATCTTACCAAGTAGCCCTGCTAGCCTGGAACTCACATTTAGAGGTTCCTGGCTCAGCCTCCAGAGTACTAGGGTTTAGAGAGGTGCTACTACACGTCATCTCATCTACCTACCTCCTAAAACCTACCCCAAAATGTGGTCGTAGTAGGCTGGGACTTGAACATAGGAATTCCAAGGAACAGTTCTGGCAGGCCACCACAGCAACCAGTCTGTAACAGCTCAAAGGGTTTGGCTTTACCTTCCCTAGCTTGGAACTCCGCCAGTTCCAGGCAGCTACCCAAGACAGTTTGCTGAAATAGTTAAAGACAAAAATTAAGCACAGCTAAATGGAATGATGAGTTGGGCAAACAATAGACTGGGCCAAAAAGCTTGTTAGGAAAGATCAGAAAAATGTCTCTGGTGAATTAGGGCTTTGAGAAGTCCTGGTGTTTTGTTGGCTGATACGGGCTTATATGCGATCCCTTCCTCCACCTCTCCCAGACACACTGAAAGTCTAACACCTAGTAACACAGACTGCAACCCGAGAGAGAGAGAGAGAGAGAGAGAGAGAGAGAGAGAGAGAGAGAGAGAGAGAGAGAGAGAGACAGAGACAGAGAGAGAGAGAGAGAGGAGAGAGAGAGAGAGAGAACAAAGTGAAGGTAGACCCTCGCTTCCATTACTGTCAGGACTCATAGTCTCTTCCTCATCTGCTTGGCTTGCTTCCTTCCAAGGCTTGATCTCAAAAGTTAAAACTTCAGTGCTAATTCTTCCCCCAATCAAAACCCCACAATTTAACAGTATTTCTATGCCGATCAGCCCTGAACCTCAGTCAGGCCTCTGGATGCGTATCTACATCAGCTTTCCACTTTACACATTCAGTCACTGTCTCCAGCCACTGCTAGCCCTTCACTACAACAGTCTCTGATACAGGAGCCAGCAGACAGAGCCATTATCAAAGTTGGAAAATGAAAACCATTGCCCACACATACCTACAGGAGGCTCTGGAACAGATTACTCCAGGAGACCCGGTGGGCTTACAAAGGAAAACAATCTCACCACAAGGTCACTAAAATGCAAGTGTTTAGAGAAGTTGCAAGCAGCGGGCTTGTATTCTACACGTGGCCCGCTTCAGAGTGAACCACTGTGACAATCACAATGACATTCAGTTCCTGAATTTACCACGGTGGCGCTTCCTGGGGTGCTTCCCCTAACTACCCCTTCTCTAAGTCTTCCATTGGTTTATGTAAAATGCCTTATTCCCTCATGGTCAAAATACCTATGTGGGACCTTAAGAGACGGAGCAGCAGCAGAGAACACTTGCTGCCCTTGAAGAACACCTACCTAAGGGTAGTTCCCAGCACCTACATCAGATGGCTCACAACTACCTGTAACTCCAGTTTCAGGAGATCTTCTGGCCTCCACCCACAAGCACATGATGGCTGGCGTGAATGTATACACACACGTACACACACACGCACATACACAAAGACACATATACACACACAAAGACACACACACACACGGAACTAATCTTTTTTAAAAAAAATACTCAAGTATTTTCTGCTTCCAACTCTCCACTCTTTCTATAGCAATCCATTCTCCACCGAACACAATTTCTTTACGTCCCTGGTGTCTCCTGCTCAGAATTCTCCAGTAGCTTTGACCACATGTAGAGAACAGTCTAAGTATTTCACTAGGTTCCAACAACCTAAGATCAGGCCTCTTCAGCACACTCTAACTCCATCCAGCCACTGGGCTCCCGATTCTCTCGTCCCAACAGTTCTGTCGAAATCTCTAAATTTAATCGGCACACAGTATTCTCTGCTCCTTTTCTATCTGTTCTCTCACGGTTAGGTAACAAGCCCCGCCCTCCCACACTTTGTGTTGTCTTTATTTAGTTTCCAAACGTCTCTAGAATGAGTGTACTCTGACTGAGGAGATGTCCCTCATAGCAAGCTCAGTCCTCTGGACAGACTAAAGCCGAGTGACACCTCAAGGGCAGACATTACTCATTACTCTATTAGCAAGGACTGCAGGGGTTTTTTGTTTTGTTTTGAGACAGAGTCCACGTAGCCTTTGCTACAAGCCTGGAACTCCCTATGTAAACTAGGCTGGCCTCTAGCAGGGAAAATTATAAGCCACCAGGCCAAGCTTTACAAATTATTGTTAAGTATTCCTGAAGATAGCTATAATTTTGACATCAAGGCACAAATGTTGTGTTATGGTACATATTATACTTAGAATTTTTTGATAGGAGTAAAAAAATGTGAAAACAAGCCCCTTTATACACTGCTGCTAGAACTGGCCTACCCCCAAATCAAGTGTTTTTTAAAATGTGTTAGACACAAGAGGGGAAGGGGATTAGTGGGTGGGTTGTGGTTGGCATTACTGACAAAAGTCTGCCCAATTCCTCTGCTCCTGCAAAAGCGTGATACTAGCTTTTAAAGATAAATGAACTGTTCAGTAGGCTTCCAGCTCCCTGCCAGTTCTCATCTGATAAGCCCTTCAACACGACTGTGGGGAAGCAGCACCACCTGCTGGGCAGAGCTGGTCCTGCAGTCACACTGACATTAAAGCCCTGCTGTCAACTACCCTGTAAACAGCACTGACTCAGCAAACAGCCAGCCCAAACAGCAAACCTCTCTGCTCCAGAACTACTGATTAGAGAATCAGCTTCTGAGATTTCGCTCCCTAAAACAGTAACTTGGAAGTCAATGCTATTGAGGGAGAACGACCAGAATAGATCTGGCTTGACATGTGCCTTTTCTGGAGTCCCTTGTCCCCATCCTCTCTATAAACAGAGAGACCAAAACCACAAAAGTTTGTACACACATGAGTGTTCTCACTGCATGTATGTCTGTGGACCACATGAGTGCCTGGTGCAAGGAAAGGTGTCAGATGTCCTGGGATGTCCTGGGATTGGAGTTAGATGGTTGTGAGCCACCATGTGAATGCTAGAAACCAAACCCTGGGTCTCTGCAAGGCCAGACAGTGCTCTTAACCACTGAGCCATCTCCCGCCCCTTAAAGATGTTTCTCTGTCTGTTTGGTCTGGTTTGGGTTTTGGGGGGGAGAATGTTTTTTTGGTTGATTAGTTTTTTGTTTGAGACTCTATAGCCTTGGATGTCCTGGAACTCCTCATGTAGACAAGCTGGCACTGAACTCAGAGTTCCTATCTTTGCTAAAATTAAAGGCTCTCTTCCAGAGCTGGGGAAGTTCTGAGATTACAGGGACATGCCACCACACCAGGCTGTCTCTCAATTCCTTACTTTTCTAATTACTGTTATTAAAGGTTAATCTGTTCTGCGATGTGCCCGTGAACTTGTCTACAAATATAAAGGTACAGGTGAAGGGAATCCTTTCATTAGGATGGGATTTCACCACTTAGAAATTACTCCCATTTCTAGGACTTAACATGAATTTATTCTATTTCCTAGTGACAAAATCTCAATCAACGTAACATTTTTTCTATCCCCTTCCTCCTCATATTTCAAGACTTTACCCCTTATTCAATGCATCCCCAAAATGATTACTATGCGATTTTCTTAATTACAAAAAATAACTATTTCCTTTAAGTATTTTTTAATATAGCTTTTTAAAAAATGAGATGGCGGTGGTAGCACACACCTTTAATCCCAGGAGGCAGAGGCAGGCGGATCCCTAAATTCGAGGCCAGCCTGGTCTACAGAACACGTTCCAGGACAGCCAGGGCTACACAGAGAAACCCTGTCTCAGAAAAACAAAACACAAAAGAGATGGCTCAGCAGATAAAGACTCCTGGCACTAGCAAGAACCATGACCTGAGTTTCACCTCTGCCCCAGATGGTAGATAAACTGTCCCCCCCCCCACACACACACAAACACACACACCAATTAAAATGTGGCAGCAAAAAAACCATGGTTATCAAAATTCCAAGAAACTTCACTCACACACTGAATGTTGCCTGAATTAAACTGAAACATTCAAATACAAGTTGAAGCTATGCAACGTTCATTTATATCCTGTTAAAACAGACATGCATATCACACACTCAATGCAAAACCTAAAGGAAGTTCAGTTCAGTTCCTAAAGGAAGTTCTTGCGGTTGCTTCAGCCTCCCTTTCCTCTCTACTTCTGACAGAGCGAGGTACAATCCACACGTCTATATGAAACTGAAAGAAGAAAATGCCTTTATTAATTAATTACACAGAACTGACAGGAAACCCTGTCAGAGTAGCTTCAAGATAAACACTGCTGTTATAAAAGGAACATCTTTACATCCATTTCAGAGGAAGGATTACACATTGGAGCTCTTCGTGTTACACTGGTTTCAATAAAACACTTTTTTTTAAAAAAAATAGTCATTAACATATATTCTCAAACTGTGTTAAGACACAGAAAGGTAACTCTAAAACACGATAACACTGGAGGGTTAGTGGTGCCCTTCACGGCGGCCTCAGCTGTTCCATGAGCACTGCTCAGTGGCAGGCTCGTGTTGCTAGCACGTTCCATCCTGACTGAGCAGACCACCTCTCCCAGATGTGCTCTCTGAGTCTTAGTGCAGCAGCTGGATGCACACTCTCAGGATGGGGACTGTGGGCTCTTCTTATGGTGCCTTTGAAGCATGCCCAGGCTTTAAAATAACACAGTATCTAGATAATAATTTCTCAAAACTAGCTTTCCATTTTGGCAAACGATTTGATAAACGTCACAAATTTGATCTGTATGTTTGCAGTTTCTTCTATCAAAAACACTCTGGCCTTGGTAAGACTTAGATTTATGTCTGCAGATAAAGTATCTTTACATGAATTTGGTCCTCATGGAACTGACAACTTTTCTCACATTATGTGCCCATGGAAATTAATCTGAGCACAGATCCACATATATACTCTTGCATACGTCTGTGTGTACACGGTAAGTTACTTTTACAATTAGAATAAAGCTAGACACTAGGGGACAGGGAACCTTCCTCAGACCTTGCTCTATGTAGACGGCAGGCAGAGCTCGCTGAAGGACGTGATGAGGTTGTAGTACGTTTTCTCGTCGTCAGTGAGTCCCGCATTGCCAGGCCGCACCACCACAGCCACATGCACGTCTGCTTCCTCAGCAGCGCTGGCCTCTGTGAAATCAGAGCACAGGTAAGACCCAGGACCTGAGAGGACACAAGTCATCAGGGGGGGACAACAGGAAGTGAGCCGGCGTGGCCTCTGTTGCAGTGAGGAAGACAGCTTCATCTTTACAGTCTTTACAGACATAAATTCTACGCTAAGGAGCACCTAACTGTACGTGACAGACAGAAAACAGCCATCCTCTACTGTGCTTTAATCAGAACCACTGATAAATGCAATACAGGCCTGCTCCGGCCCTCGCCCTTTGTTCATTCTTGCAAGTTACCCCAAAGAGCTGAGCTGTTTCTCAAAGGGCAGGCTGCGGGGTCTAACACCAATTATTAAGTAGATTAGGCCAAAGGAGTCCTATGATCTAATGTAGGTAAAGTATATGCTCTCACCTCAGGCCCCAACATGCCATGCCCCTGCCTAGACTCCACAATTCCTACTCTTCAAAATTCCACTGAAAACATGCAGCATCACCCTGCATTGCAGAGCCTGTGTGCTTCTTACAGCCCGTACTTAGCTGTCCTAACAAGACGCTTTATGACTGTTCACCCCCTCCCTTAGGCTATGGGTACCTTATGATGAGCGACTGGGATGGTGCTGGGTGAAGAGAGAAAAGACAAGAGCAGTCACATTAGACTAGGTCAGCCGGGTGTTACAGGAAACCTCTAACACACACCGGATCATAGTCCTCTTTCCATTTGATTTCTATGTGAATCCACAGCTAGCATCATCTTTAAATACATCTAATGTACTAGGAACCACTCTTGACAAACACAAGGACAACGGAGCCCCGCCTTCATGCCGCCCCATTCTCTTTGTTTTTCACGACTAGGAGGAGCCTGCATCATTCCCCCGACCCGTCTACAGACACTGAAACAGAGCTAAGCAAGCAGCAGGCCTAACACTTCCAACTGCCAGTCTGACACAATGTCCAATGCTCTAAAATGAAGGCTGGTAACCCCGCATGCCACTTGTGTGATGTTGTGCTGGCACGCTCCTACACCTGTTCATTTGTATACCGTTTGTGACCAACCCTGCACTATGGAGACAGGGCTGAAGAGCTGACAGAGACTCTGTGAACTGAAAGGTGCAGTCACTATCCGATCTTTAGAGAAAGGGCTTGCTAACTCTTGAGCCAGGCACTAAATACTTCAAGTGTGCTCTGCAGACACTACATGCTACAATTCCAAGAAGCCTCTACTTTTCCTCTTGCGTACTTTAGTATCAATGGGAATATCAGCTTGGCTTTATGCTCTGCCTTGGCAGTGAAGGGATGGATACGCGGTACAAAAAGACCCACAGGATCAGAGACAACAGAAAAGTAAAGCAAGCAGCCTCTACCTTTCCCATCCCAGCTATGGAACATCCATGTTCCGGCCCTCCTGACTAAATGGGTGGGAGCTGATGGTGTGTGTGTGTATGCGCACACGCGCGTGTGTGTAGTGTGTGTGCATGCACAGGTTATCCTTACTGGACATCTAAATACAGCTGATTTTTATTTAAGGCTAACTTACCCTATTTTTTAACATTGGGACTATAGCCAGACATGGTGCATAGTCCATGCCTTTAATCCCAGCATTTGAGAAGCAGAAGCAAATGCCAGAATGGTCAGGACTACATGGGGAAACCCTGTCTCAAAACAACAACAAACAAAGCCAGAGCTGGGAATATCTACTCTGGTTCCTTCACTGTATAATCTGCTTTTACTCAAGTTAGAAATTAATCAGCCAAAAAAAAAAAAAAAGAAAAAAAAAAAGAAATTAATCAGCCTTAAGGCATGGCTTAAATGAAACAAGAAAGACTTGAAACTGCAGGTGTACACAAGTTAAAAAGTGCCTAAAGACAAACCGGTGAAGAAGGCCTAGGCAGTCTTGAGGAGTTATGGGCATGAGACAGCTCGGCTAAGGGCACGAGCCACCAGCCCTGGGAGTTACAATCCTTAACAGAACCAAAGCCAGAGAAAGACCTGGGATCACAAGAGAAATTCAACTTCCAGAGACGGCTGCCTGGGGTGTAGCCACAGAACAGACCTTTAATTCTATGACTGTGGGAAAATCAACCATGGAAAGTGCTATTGAAATGAGAAGTAAGCAAAATAAATTCAAGCTAAACCAGCTAAACTTATCAGGACAACACAGGAAAAGGTCGGCAAACAATCATTCTTCACAGAAACTCTGCACACGCCCTAAGCTTATAGTGACGCGGAGGGAGTCTCCTTATACTGCTCCCCTAAATCCCTCAACAGTAGAGGACAGCTTCAAATCAAAAAGAGGTTCCCCAGAGAAGAACAACTAGCAAATGTTCCAGTGTAGAGTGCCGGTGTCCCAGCTATCGATTTCACATGGTCTGGCTCCACGTTATAAAATAAGTCTCGGGCCAGAGAAATGGCTCAGTGGTTAAGAGCACTGGCTGCTTTTCCAGAGGACCTGGCTTCAATTCCCAACCCCATGTGTTGATTCACAACCATCTGAAACTCCAGGTCCAGGGTGGGCATCCAATAATCTCATCCAGCTTCCAAAGGCACCAAGCATACCCGCAACATACAGACATATGGGTATTACAAATCATCCATAAATATAAAATAAAAATAAAAATAAGTACAACTTTAAAGAACAAAATAGCCTTGGCTTGCTGTATCTGCTTCTCCTCCAGTGCAATCAGGTGTATAAAAGAAAAACTTTCCATGTTGTGGAAGAATATAAGCAGTTTACAGAATTCCAGTGTAGCCAGACACACACGAGACAGCCTGGTCCTCACCAAGTCTGCTGTTCCAAACCTCAGGGTAACAAGCCACTGTGAATGCTAGTATCTGCCCAGATTATAAAATTCCACCAAGCTGAAATTTGGACTGAAAACATACTTTTCTTTTTGTTAGCAGGCACCACTGTGGCAGGTTCATGTATGCATATAATCATTTTATCTTGGCCTCACTCTCTTGCAAGAGTCTCTGACTGAACTAGAACTTCTCACCTGAGTTAGGCTGGCTGAGCAGCGAGCTCCCAGAACATACCGCTCTTCACTAAGGCTATGCTGTGTGGGTGCTGGAGATTTGAACTCGGGTCCTCGTGGCTGCACAGCAAGCACTCTCAACCACTGAGCTACCTCCCCAGCCCTGACTCATTTCATGATGTACCCTTGGAAGGTGGCACAGACATCCAATTATGGCACATTAGGATACCACACATAAGAGAGCTGAGCTGCTATGGTGTATTCTGAACTGTCCCCTGAACAGTTCAGAATACACTGGTCTCCATCAGGTGTTGCTAAGGGTGAGGAGGTTGGGGATCTTTGGGAAAGGGCCTCCCCAGCAGGTGCAGGCCAATAGAGGGTTCTAGCCCAGATCTGATTCCTGATCTGTGGCTATTTGAGAAGGAAAACCACTCCAGGGACACACTCCCCCACCATGGTGGCTACATCCTCTGACCAGTACAAACCTCTCCTCCCTTAAAGCACTCAGGTGCTACACCACAATGACAACAACACCACCAGGCCATCAAGCCAGCACTCACCTACAGTGACATCCGTGAGGAACAGGATGTTGTTGGTTGAGCAGCCGATGCTATCTGCGATCTTCCGGTAACTCTCACTCTCCACTTTGTGTCCAATCTTGGTGTCAAAGTGCCCATCGATGAGCTGAACCAGGAGAACGGAAAGGCTGTTCAGTACAGATCTACTTGCAATGGACCACTTCCTGCAGGCCTTCCTCTGAACTGCATGCTGACCACAGTGGCTTCATTTCACAACTATTTATTGAAAATATATCTAATGGAGTGCTTTACAGAAGCTACAAAAAAACAAGTATTTTATGGTAATAAATACTTAGAACAAATCTACTAATTCAACACATGTTCCATTTGTTTCTCATCAGCAGCACTGTTTTATGTCCAAAGTCACTCTGAGTATACGTGCCCTGCAGTCTAGTATGCGTGCCCTGCAGTCTAGTATGCGTGCCCTGCAGTCTTGCCTGAAAACACTGTCACATTCAAACTACTCCTTGGACTGGCTTTTTGTTCTGGATGAAAAGGGTTAATTTGTTTTTAACTATTAAAAAAGTTGAGATTGATGTTGTATACTCTTCTCTATTTGACTCACTTGATAACTGAAACCAGGAGGTAATTATCATGCCCTAGGTACTTACTATGGTCTACGTAGAGACCTTACTGCTAGTCTCACTAGACAGAAGGTTTCCATCTGTAGCTACAAAATGACCATCATTTATTAAAGAGTCCCATTAATGGTCTAATATCTGCTATATAAGACAAAAAGAATATACATATATAAACTATATAGAATATGGCACTATCCAAGACCAAAATGTTCCCTGCATATCCACTATGGGCCCAGAAAATAGTGATCTCAGAGACGGAAGCCCTGCTGAGGGACAGAGCACATTCCAAGTACTGCATGAAACCCTGGGCTCTAACTCTCCTCCAGAGCGTTCACAGCCAAACTAATTCTGTTTAGTCAGCCTTCTGGGAAGAGGAGGAATTTTGAGCTGCTGATTTGTTGTATTAGAAAAATAGTACATCTACTTTCTAATGTGTCAGTGTCTTCATATATACATGTATCTTTTATATAGAGTAAAAAATATATATTAAATATAATATATAGTTATAATTTATACAATGTGTATACATATGTGTGTGTGTGTGTGTGCGCGCGCGTGCGCGCACGTGCGTGTATAAAAATCTGGTTTTAGTACTAACCTCATCAGAATTACTTAGGGTGGATATTTAAATGTATTCTCCTCCACTGACAACTCAAACTTCCTAGGACATGGAACACTGCTTTTCCTATTTTGGTGTTTGAGATAGAGAGCCCACTATATAGGCAGGCTGGCCTTGACAGTGTGACACTATTACTTTAACTTCCTAAGTGCTGGAATAACAGACGCTCCAGCACATATGGCTTGGAACCTACACTGTGTGTGTGTACGTGCGTGTACACCCTGGGTTGCAGGAAAAAGCAAGCTGAGCAAGCCATGCAGAGTGAGGGAGTAAAGCCCTCATCTGTGCTCTGTACATCAGCTCCCGCCTCCAGGTTCCTGGCCAAGTTCCTACCTAATTTTCCCATATGACTTGATGTGGCAGTGTAACCCAAACACATCCTCCCAAGCTGTGGCTGGCCAGAGGAGTTATCACAGCAGTAGCAAGCAAAGTCGACACCAAGTACCCTACCTCAAGAATGTCTCCCTCTGTGGAGTGCCCGAAGAGCAGCCTCTGTGCCTCCACGCTCCCTGAAGAATATATGTACACCTTCATTCCAGCCTCTCTCCACCTTCTGACTGCAGGAACCACGTCTGCAAAGAACCTGGAGGGAAACCCAGCAAGTTACATGACAATCCCACACCATCCCACCAGTTGACAATCAGACCGGCCACAGATGCCACACACTCCCTAACCTTGGCTCGAATGATAACCTGAGAAGCAACTCCATGAGACAGGGAATTCCTGTGGCTCTAACAAACAGGTTGCTCGACTTCCAGGATCACAGATTAAAAACAACAAGTTTGGTGGGAAGAATAGCGTTTAGCAATAAAAAAGTATGGGCAGTGGTGGTGCACGCCTTTAATCCCAGAACTTGGGAGGCAGTGACAGGTGGATCTGAGTTCGAGGCCAGCCTGGTCTACAGAGTAAGTTCCAGGACAGCCAGGGCTATACAGAGAACTCTGTCTCAGAAAACTCCAAAAAAAAGGTAAGAAGGAGTAAGAATAAGGAAGTGAGCGTGACTGGAGAGACGGGTCAGAGCTGAGAGCACTTACGAGTTCTTGCAGAGGACCTGGGTCTGTTCCCAGCACCCACACAGAGCCTCACAACTGCCTGTAACTCCAGCTCTAGGAAATTCAATGCCCTCTTCCGACCTCCACGGGTGCAGGGCATGTACGTGGTGTACTTAACATACAGTCAAACAAGAGACTTACACAAACCTAAGAAAGTGATTATGTTCTCATTCTCAAGGAGCTAAAATAAAAATAGACAACATAAACAATACTGTGTTATTATAATTTACAAAAAGAGGCTAATTTACCTTCATTGTGCTTTGAGAAACATGAAAACGCTTTCCTCCCCATTTTGAAAGGATTCATTTTAGTGTCTTGCTTGAGTATTTCTTGAGTGTATGCAAAGGCATACCTGAAATTCCAATGCTTGTTTTAAAAGGCAGATTCTTGTAGCAACATAAAATAACATCTCATCTAACAAACGCATGACGTAAAAAGAAACACAGGCAACTGAAAATGGCCCTCAATATGAGGATTACATCAGTCAACTGAATGAAATCCTTTCCAAGACAACAGGAATCTCTCAGGTCAGTCATGTGTCCATAGAGGCAAACAGCTATAAAGTCCAGCCTTCGGAAGGCTGACGCAGGAAATTCCCATTCTGAAGCCATGCTGGGCTACACTGCAAGTTCTAGGCCAGCCTGAGATAGGTATGTCTAAATAGATAGATGGACGGATGGATGGGTGAACGGACAGATATACACAGATAATAAATCCCTATCTTACTTTTTTTTATTACATCTTGTGTGTAAGTATGTGCATCCACACACCTGCACACACAGGCCCATGCCACAGCACACACATCAAGATCAGAGGTCAACCTGCAGTAGTGGTCACCTCCTTCCAGTGTGGATCCTAGGGCTGGGACTCAGGCTGGCAGCCGGCAGCATTCGCCTGCTCACTAAGCCATGTGACTGGCCTGAGACTGTTAGACTGTTTGTAAATCTCAGAACCACATCACCGAGACACAAAGATCATGAAGGTGCTGGGAAGAGCAGAGGAAGGAGCAGTGCTGAGTAACGGCGAGTGACAGGTGTGCCACCTCACGGCTCTCCCCTGCCTGGTTTTATTCGTTATTTCATGTGTAGTACATGGTCTCCCTCTTTTTCTGGTTTCACTTATTATTTTATGTGTATGATTGTTTTGCTTGTACATGTGTGACTATGCACCATGTGTGTGCCTCATGCCCGAGGTCAGGAGTGGACACTGGGTCCCCTAGGACTGGGGTTATGGGTGCTGGCAGTCAAACCTGGGCCCTCTGTAAGAGCAGCAAGCTTGTAACTGCTGGGCCGTCTCTCCAGGCCGCTCACTTCTCCTGTCTGCAAAAGGCTCGATGGCTGTGAGAGGCAGGGCAACAGTGCTGCCGCTGGGACCCGGAAGGCTCCCAAGTGCTAACACCACAGATGTGCACCACCACACAAGGTCCAAGTTTGACACTTTTTAGGAAACTGTTTTAAAACAGAACTAAGAGTCTTTCACCCCCCACCCACCCAAAGCTCCATATGCAGATCAGGGGACTACACTGAAATACTTCTGACAACAACTCACTTGCTACAAAAAGACAATACTGATGTGACCCCTCCCCCCTTCTCCCTACCCTCCCTGCCTCCCTCTCTTTTTCCAGGGTCTCTTTATGTAACCTTTCCTTGCCTGGAACTCAGATCTGCCTGCCTCTGCCTTCTAAATGCTCGGATTCAGCGTGCATGCTAGCGTGCCTGGCAACTCCATCCCCTTCTAACCGTGCACCTAACAGGGGAGAGGGACGGTGAGGTTGTACTTGGCTTTGGGGGCTCTGAACGGTCTTTTCGTTAGAGCACATACTCTGCCTTCATGCGGCCAGCCGTGAAAGCCGCCTTCCACATGTGGCCTTGCAGCTGTTTGAGTGCCGTGGTCTTGCGGTCATGAGACATCTGCCAGTCTACATTGTCTACCACGGCCTGGATCGTCTGCTGCAGATCACCGCCAGATGCCACAGGTATCGGAACAGCCCCATCCAGATGTGCATCTTCTTCAGCCTTTAAATCAGAGAGAAATCAAGTTTATCCATGTGCACATCTACAAAGCATTGTATGCACACACTTGCACACACACATATGTCCATGCATAAATATGTTTAAAAAAAGATTCAACAAAAGTCAGGCAGATCAGTTTTCTCCTGCAATCTATTATCCTGAGAACTGCTAAAAACTATTCTTAAAGGAATGACTGGGCAAAATAGATCATCAGGTAAAAAGCTCTTGCCACCAAGTCAATGACCTGAGTTTCAATCTCTGAGACCGAGTGATCAAAAGGAGGGAAATGGCTCTCAAACTGCTCTGACCTCCACCAGTGCTCCGTGGCACACTCTCTCCTCCCCTCCCCCCAATTAAGATGTTTAAAAAATATGTGATCCTAAGATAGAAGCTTGTGTTGTCTTTCTTAGCCCGCTAACCCAAAGGCATGCTGTATAAGAAAAGGCATACAATGATTGTAGGTCCTGGGGTACTGAATCACTTGATAGCATAAACAAACTAGGATTATAATTAAATCTGATCATATTCTCAGTGCTTTAACTGGAGAACAAACAGGAAAAAGTATTATTAATTACTTTATGGCTAATGGGAAGAAACCCAAAAATAAGAGTCCTGGCTCCCGTCTGCCTCTCTCAGCACAGTGCTGGGGAAATGCTTGGAGGTTAGAGCACTGACATGTTATTAAAGACACTGCTCTGGTAAAGGGCCATCAGTAGCCATTGCAGAAGACCCGAGCTGAAGCCAAGCATACTAGTGTCCACCTTTAGTCCCAGCACTTGGTAGGCAGAGGCAGCTGATCTCTGAGTTTAAGACCAGCCTCGATTACAGAACAAGCCAGGACAGCCAGGGCTACACAGATAAATACCATCTTGAATTAAATAAAAAAATAAAAATAAAAATAAAAAAGAATCAAGTTGGGTCCCCAGTAGACTCCATGTCAGATGGCTGACAGCTCCAGGGGTATCTGATGCCCTCCCCTTGCCTCTGCAGGCACTGCGCACACATGTACACACACAGAGAAATAAGTAAAACTTAACAATAACTCATTTACAAGGACTCTGTAATAATGCAAAGCATTATCCAAACATAAGAGACTATGTATGTACAGAACGTTTGTTGAGACAATAAAAGACACCCTCAAGATTTGCAGGAAGGTCAGCGAACCCAAATACACCATCTCTAATCCTAACCTCCCGCAATAAATAAAAGACTCGGGGACAGCTTTCTACGAATCCCTAGTAGGAAAGCCATTGCTGAGGGCTGCACAGCATGGAACATGGAAGGTCTCCGTCCTGAGGATGGCTGCACAGCACATACATCACGTGCATGAAGAGAACGCAGGCTGCAAGGAGCCGCAAGAGCAGTTTGAAGACTGGGCCAACGGTAGCTGGTTGAGGAGTCTGGTAGGGTTCTGGGGTGTGAGGGACACTGTACTGGGGGAGTCTGGTAGGGTGTGGGGTGTGAGGGACACTACTGGGGGAGTCTGGTAGGGTGTTGGGGTGTGAGGGATGCTGTACTGGGGGAGTCTGGTAGGGTGTGGGGTGTGAGGGACGCTGTACTGGTAGAGTCACCTGCCGTGAGGTAGGAGATTAGAAATCAATTAGCTGCTGACACTTGGTGACCTTAATGACACAGCCTGACATTGCCCAAAGCCTTCTGTCTTCCACCAGAAAGGCTTCATTTCACAAAGGCACGAGGCTTTTATGCAGTTTAGACAGTCACTGAAAAGAAGCAATTCTGCAGACAGGTTGAGGTTGTTCTGACTTGCTTGTCGTATTACACGCTGTGAATTCCTAGGCAGCAAACCACTGTAGTTTCTGCCTGGACACCGGCACGATTTACAACAGGCTCAGAGCCCACTAAGTCTCCAGGCATCGTCTGTCCTCAGAGCCTGTGGCATGTGAAGAGGGAAGTCCTAACCTGTTTCCTCAGCAGGCTGACATCCTGCTGACACTCCTCCTCTTCCCAGTGTGTCTGCAGATACTCCTTGACATTTTCTTTGATGTACGGAAATAAGATGTCCTGGAAAAAAAAGAAGAGTAAAACAAGAATTAAAAACTCAGGTTGTTTTCCTTCTGAATTGCATCACATGATCTGTGTCTTTTATAATCTCACCGTAACTAATGAACTGCACAATAGAAGTCCCAGTGGAAACTGCTGTCGTGGACCTGTTTCCAGTGGGACGCAAAAGGGACGCAAAAGGAAACTAAGAAACCCTCACATGGGGCCAGGAACCAGCCAGCTGGTCCTGCTTGCAGTTATGACGATTTGTTGGAATACAGCCACCATCGTTCCCTTACGCTGCAGTTTTTGGCTATCTGGGGCCACAATGGTCGATATAAGACAATTTAGCCCACAAAGCCTAAAACACACTTCCCAGTCATTTCCACAAATCTGCTCTTAGACCACACATTCTTTTCGTTTGCTTGCTTTATTTTTGGAATTATCTATTTCTATTTTACGTATGTGTGCCCACAGAGGATGTCTGGCTCAGAGAACTGGAGTGAAGACAGTTATAAGGCACCATGTGGCTGCCTGGGTGCTGGGAACTGAACGTGGACTGGCAGGAGCAGCAAGTGATCTTAAGTCCTGAAGTCACCAGTTCCTGAGGGTGTGCTGGGCAGTGCCTTGCTCAAAGCACACCAGTGTCGACTCAGATGTCAGCTGGTCGTATCCAGATGGCATAGTTAAAGGGAGAATACAAGAGACTTGGCCGGACTTCCTCCAGAGCATCCTAAAGTGGCTATGCACTAGCTAGGAGTATGCCTCCAGACAGGAGAAATGACTCAGGAATGTAAGCCTACATTATACAGTAAGTGAGATCTAGTTCTGGTTACAAAGTGAGACCCTGGCTCATGGAACATAAGGAAAAGATACACAAACGTATATGCAAAGCAATTCATTAATAAAGAATACGTCAGTAACTCATGTGCTGAGACCATGACCTCTCGCTGATCAGTATTTTATTTACTGGGGGGCTGGAGAGATGGTTCAACAGTTAAGAGAGCTGGCTGCTCTTCCAGAGGATCCAGACTTGATTCCTAGCACCCATATAGCTGCTCACAACCATCTGTAACTCCAGATCCAGGGGATGCCAGCCACACCCTCTTCTGTCTTCCTAGGGTACTTAAAAGCACAGACATACACAAATGCAGACAAAACAACCATACAAATAATTTATTTTTTAAAGTTTTGTTTGGTGCCAAGGCCTGAATCCAGAACCCTTTGTCTTCTTTTTTCTTTAAGATTTCTTTTTATTATTTTAATTATGTATAAGGAGAGTGTCTGCACATGAATGGAGGTGCCCAGAGGCGAGGGTATCACACTCCTCTGGAGCTGGGGTACAGATAGTTGTATGCCACCTGAGGTGGGTGCTGGGAATAGAACTCAGGTCCTCAGAATATGCTCCTAACAACTGAACCACTCCTCAAGCCTGCCCTTCATCTTCTAAGGGAACGCCTTACCGATACACTTGAACTCATGGCTCCTTCAGTTAAAATGTCTAAACGGACATACACCTTCTCGAACTATATTATGGTACATGTAACCGCTTCTTTTAACCATCTACTGTGTATAGAGATATGGAAACTGAGTAAGGAGTGGAGAAGTCACAAGAGAAGTGCCAGTCACTGCTGCCAGCGGACTTGAGGGGCTGGGTGGGCACACACAAGTCAGTGCAGTGCGGGTGCAAGCCAAGTGCAGGGGGCTGAGCAGTTTCAGGATGTACTGGCTTAGCCAGTCTCAGAGATACATCTAAAAACTTGAAAATAGGTTTATGCTTGAGTGTAGAACCCACACATATACTGCAGAGGTCTTCTATTTTAAGTTTAATTGTATAATGAATTAAATTGAAGCCTGCATAAATTCACTCACTTTATTTATTGAGAACTCCACTAACTGCCTCCTCCTTGAGCCAGGCTCTCTATTTGGCCTAGACTGACCTCACACTTGCAATCTCCATGCCTACCAGATCATAGGTATATACCACCATGCCTGGGTAGAAGATACTTTAATAAATGCTACAAGAATCAGAAATGTATACTTTTTTTTTCCTTTTTTGCTATTTAAGTTTGCTATGTAGTCCAGGCTAGCCTTAAACTCCCATCCTCCTGCCTCAATCTCCTGAGTACTATAGTACTATAGGCATAAGCTGACACACCCAAAGAACCTGAAGGAAAGCTCAGGGAAATGACAACAGAAGCAATCAGAAGGTCTAAAACTGTAACTCACAACCCCCAGGTATTCTGGGACCTTCTAGGGAACCTGCAAAATCAACTACTTCCAGAGCACTCTACGCTGCTGTTGTTGTCATGATGATGATAAAGACATCTTTCCAGGTAAGGTAGCCGAGTGACTACTTAGCGATTGCTGTTGGTCACCTTCAAACAAGTATTAATGGTTTAATCTAAGATGTTATTGACTTTTCCCCTCCCTCCCTTCCTTCCTTTTCTTTTCAGTGTGAGTATGCAATGGGGTTTCCCACAGGCCATGCAAATACAAAGACTAAATACAGACACAAGAATCCGACATCAGGGCTGGAGAGGTTGAGAGTACTGGCTGCTCTTGGAGGGACCTGGATTCTATTCATGGAGGTTCACAACCATCTCTGACTGCAATTCCAGGGATACAATGCCCTTTTCTGAACTCCACTGGGCACCGCATGCACACTGCACACATACACACATGCAGGCAAAACACCCACACATAGAAAACAAGTAGAAATTAAATAATCCAGGTATCTTCAACAGTAGGCGCTCAAGGGATGTACAAAAGTGTTCCTTCAATTAGCTTTAAATGGAACATCCTCTCCATCCACAGGGACATCTCATGAAGAGGAGGCAGAAAGACTGTACAGCGGGAGGATGGAGAGGAGTGCCAGGGAGCACGGTCTGCTGCGCAAGGTCAAGCCAGTCAAAGCTCAGCATGGTGGAAGGAGGGGAGGCCAGGATCCACACCTAACAAAGGCCTTACTGGCTGCTGCCGGCTGGAGGGAGGGGCCAGGTCATTCACCTTGGGGATATGGTCTTTGGCAGGCTGCCTGTTGTACTAATCTCTGTTGGTGTGATAGAACATTCTGACCAAAACCCACGTAAGGAAGGAAAACATTTATTTGGCTTATACTTCAAGGTCCCAGTCTACTGGTCAGTTTACATCAACTTGACACAGGCTGGAGTCATCCAAGAAGAGGGAACCTCGATTAAGAAAATGCCTCCACAAGATAGGGCTTTTCTTAACTAGTGATTTATGGGTGAGGGCCCAGCTTGCTATTGGTGGTGCCATGCCTGGGCTGGTGCTCTTCTGTTCTGTAACAAAGCAGGCAGAGCAAGCTGTAAGCAGCATTCCTCCATGGCACTCCTCTGCATCAGCTCCTGCCTGCAGTTCCTACCCTACTTGAGGCCATGGTGTTCCATTACAGCAACACTCACCCTGACTAGGGCAGCCACGGGTGGAGACTCAAGAGACACTGCATGAAGCAGATCCCTGGAAGATGGCTGCTTACTGGCTAACATGGGCTCACAACTTGCTAGCTTCCTTACACAGTCCAGGATCCCTGCCAAGGATGATGCTGTCCACAGACAGGCTCCACCCCCTGCATCAGTCATCATCAAGGGAGACCCCCTCAGATACACCCATAGGCCAATCTGATCTAAGCAGTTAATCAGGCTTTCCTCTAGGCTTTGACTCTTGGCTACGGCAAGCTGACAAAGCTATCTAGGACAACCACGGCCAGCCCCAGCCCCACTTACTGTGCACACTTGGGCAGCACTAAGAAGAGCCAATAGAAGGAAGGAGAGGATAAAGTTGGGCAGGTCAAGTGTTGGGGCAGTAGGGTTGGAGGAGTGAAAATGGTAGGCAGAGTGGGAGAGCCAGCCCAGCCCAAGACCTTTTCAGAAGTCCGGGTGAAAGGATAAAGGGACCTTTAGTTCTGTGTCCTTGTCCAGGAGTGGATTTGGCAAGTCAGGTCTAGGGGCTGGAGCCAGTGCCTCAAAGGAGGTGAAGCTGATACCAATCTTTCCCCTAGGCTGTGGTTATCAGTCCCAAGGCAGCTGGGTCTGAGATGCCCTGTGCTGTCTTTGCCAACACTGCCTGATCTGACTCTCTGCTCACCTTGGCCATTTTCCCTTTGTAAACAGTAAATATGATGCTGGACTGCTTAATAAACTTGCTCGGCCTGAGACAATGCTGTAAAAGACCTCCAGACCCCAACCTCTATCTTCTCTGTCTTTCTCATCCCCGGTACCTCCCTGTCAGGACCCAGTCACTGAGAAATGCTGGTTCAGGTTAGGGTGAACGTGACTAAGACTGTATATTAACAGATAAACTATTGGTTAACGATGTACTCTGTAACATGTTCCCCAAACAAGCTTTTTCATGCTGATATTCCCATTAACAAAGTACTGAGGTTTACTGCTCCTGTTGAAAATGAAAAGTCCTTGGGCACGTGTGGTGGAGCATGGACCAGTTCTAGGGCAGCCAGAGCTACACAGTGAGACCTTGTCTCCAAACAAAACAAAGTAATGGTGATGAGACGCTCTACTGCTCAGTCTTCCTTCCCAATACAGTAAACACATTAACAGGACTGGAGGGAAACAAGCTCAGAGTAGTTTCCAACAGACAGAGCGATTAGAAAAGGCTCTCAGGCAGAGTCACCTGAGACCAGGTATAATTTTACTGAGTGTAAACATTACAGTGTTTCCATACTACACCTCAGTGGTCAGAAGGCCCTGAAAACACACAGCCCTATTCCTGGCAAAGTGGCCTCACTACGTGTTATATAATTAGACTAATCACTCCAAGTCATTCGGCACTGCGGCCTCTCCTCACTCTGCCTCCTCCAAAGCTCCTGAGTCACTGCACAGACACGCACATAGACACACATACACACACAAAAACACACAGTGGGAAGGTTGTGAGGTTGGGGGTCTGTCACCCCAGTAACAGCCATGAAATAAAGCTAGGATATCTAATAGTTAATAGACCAACATGAACAAATGTCACCTCAGTGGTCTGAGTATATAACTAAGAACCCAGGCAGGTGGATGCTGAGGAGTGAACCAGGGCCTTCTACACGGTAGGAAGACACCCCACCAGAGACAATGTCCAAGTCTGAGAAGTTTTTAAATGTATCTAAAAACCAAACTCTAAGTACAACTCCCAAATGAAAATCACCAAGGTCTTCTAACTTTCTCTTTGTTAACATCCTCAAAACCCCTTACCACGCTTCACTTGCTCAACAAACCCCTTGTCCACACTTCACCTACTCAACAATGACAAAGAAGTTGGCCGCTTGGATGGTCTCAGAAGGCGAGTCAGGAAGAGCAGAAGCACACAAACAGCGTGCTAAGGCACAGCCTCCGAACACTTGGCAGAGAAGCCTTGCCAGAGCTCACGGAAACTCTTGACTTGAGTAAGGAAAGAAAGTGCTGAACACCAGATTCCCTGCAAGCTCCGTTTATACCAACACTCTTCCTATTGGGTAGTTCAGGTTCCCTCACGCCTCGCACTCCTCCGCGCCCCCCACTACACCCCTCCCATCCCTGTATAAGCTCCAGGGCAGGCCAGCACACTCTTGAGAACACTGCCTGACAAGACACCACATACAGCCAGTCCTCCACTAGCAATGGACAGAAAGCGCTGAAGCCATGTGTCCTGCAGCACTGGTAACACAGCAGAGGGCGGGCCTGGAGAGGACGGAGCCCTTGCGACACCTACAAACTAGGAAGGCGGCGGCGGCGGCTGTAGTGCTCAGGAGCTGGAGAGAGTGCAAGGAGCATCGGAGCATAGAGTGTTACTGCAGCCTGTTACATAAGACCCCTAACCAAAATCAAAATGCCAGCTGGAAACACGGCACTGCACTTAGAAGTCAGTGTGACCTTGCCCTTATCAGCACAAATACAAAACAAGATACACTTGGGGGCTCAGCTAAATGTCTGATATTACCTTAAGATCTAAACCAACTGGAGTGTTTGGCCCCAGCTGGACTGTTCAAGGAAATGTGGCCTTGGCATGTGGAGAAGGTACACACTGGGAGTACAGACCTGGCGTTTCCGAACACTTACACCATCAGGATGTAAGCTTTTTTTTTTTTTTTAATGTTATGGGTGTTTTACCTGTATGTATGCTGTGTATACATGTTCTTAGAGGCCAGAGAGGGCTCAGACCCCTTGGAACTGGAGTTACAGTCAGCTGTGAGTCATCATGTAGGTGCTGGGACTCAGTCCTAGGTCCTCTGGAAGGGCATCTCAGCAGCCCCAAAGGATGTAAGCTCTTAGTTACGGTTTGAGCACTAGGCCTGCCTGTCTTGCTGCCAGGCTTCCTATTATGATGGTCACGGACTCTTAAACTATAAGCTAGCCCTCAATTAAATAAAGGATTTCTTCTGTAACTGCCGTGGCCATGGTGTCTCTTCACAGCAATAGAACAATGATCAAGACACACCACTAGCTAGAGATCAAGCCTTTACCATATGAGCTTGTGAGGAAACGTTTAACCAAATAGCAACAGCCTCATCCATGGAACATTTACTGAAAGCCAATAATGGAGTTACTGGAGCTGTCTGCTGTAGTTCTCATCCCAGAGAAGTCCCAGAAATGAGGTGCAAATGTTAAGCAATCCTAAACTTGTGAGAAAAGTTTGAAAACTAGATACTATGTAAAACTGCTAGTCATCCATCATATCCCCACCACATCTATAAAGTCCTGCCGCCATCACCACCATGCACTGGAAAAACACACAAAACCAGAATGCAGTGTAGGAGCAAAACCCCCAGATGTTTACTAATGACAGTGTGTTCACTAACTACCCTACTTGAGTGAGAAAGTATTACTGCGCAGCAAAAATATAAAGATACAATTCACTAATTCTCAAGACTTTATCCATTCTTTAACACGTACTCAGTTTCTATGGAACACAAAATGTCTTTAAGTTACTGACAAAATGGTCAATAATTCTATCACAGCCTGGCATATACCGTAACACACATACAAATGCTCTAGAACATACTTTTTAAAGCTAGCAGTGGGAGTGGGAACACACAGTGTTAGAATATAAAAGGCCCAGGGCTCCACCCTCAGCTCCATTAAAATGTGTATGTATTGTATGCATGGGCTAGAAAAATGGCTCAGTGGTTAACAGTGCACATGATTCTTTCCAGAAGACCTGAGTCCAAATCCAGGCAGAACCCATGTCTGGCTACTGGGCCACTTATAACTACTGCTCCAAAGATCTGAGTCCTCTGGACTCTGCAGGCATACACACACACACTCACATCCCCCCCCCCCTCTCTCTCTCTCTCTCACACACACACACACACACTACTAAAAATACATTAAAGAAAGAAAAGGGAAAGAGAGGAAGTGAAAGAGAAAGAGAGAGACAGAGAGAGAGAGAAAGAGGGAGGGAGGGAGGGGGGGAGGGAGCAAGCTGGTTAGACAGCTTCCTTGGGTGGCACTTGCCAACAGGTCAAATACCCTGAGACCTACATGGCGCAAGAAACCGACTCCACGAGTTATCCTCAAACACACAGGCACATGTGTTGTGTGTGCACATACAAATACATGTATCTATGAGTTGAAGATACATATACTGGTCTACAGAGAGAGACAGAGAGACCTTATCTCAAAAGAAAATGAAAAGGCTCAATGTACAATCCAGTGAAATTTTTTGGCTTAACAAAAAAATAATTTCAGAAATGATTATAATTCTTAATTTCAAGTATAACCTATTTACTGGTAATTTTACAATATCCTAGTATAAAGCCATTAACCCTAGCGTCTACAAGTAAACCTATGGATGTTTTTAGTGCACCAGATACCTGAGGGGTTTCCATCTAGCAGAGCACAGAACAAAAGGTTACGTGCAGGGCTACTGCAGGGTGGCAGAGTGCTTGCCAGGCATATGCAAGCACCTAGGGTTAAGCTCTGGGGTGGAGAAGGCCAGAAAACTAAATGAGAGTGTTTGCTTTCCAGGGAACTGTAGTTACACACACTGAGTGCTGACAGGACACCATGCAAGCAGCAACTTCCATTATCCCACATGGCTTAATGACAGCTCATGGAGTGAACGCCATTAACACGATGTTTCTGACAATGTAACTGTAGAAGCTGCCTCATAAACACTTAGAAGTCAAAATATGGATGTGCTTTTTACAGCTGTGGTTGTTTTAATGAGAAAGTCACAGAATCAATAAATATCAAATAGTGGCTACAGTATTTACCTACGTTCCCTTTGAAGAAAATGGGGATGAAAGTGCCTTCCTAGCTCAGCTACTTAAAGAACTTTAAGTCATTCAGGGGAACCCCAGAGTACAAGGATAGTGACTGAAACCTTAAAGTGTTGACCCAGAAAAGAAGACAATAAAGAGGAAATACTGAGAAGCTACTATGTTTCTAACCTCTGAGGAAACAGGAAATGAAATGGCTTAACGTGATTCTTAAAAAGAAATCAACTTTCTAAGCAGAAGTAAAGCTCAATACCAAACAGTTTACAACATAAGCCCCTGTTGTAGAGGATATAAAATAGGGAAGGAAAGGGAGACCTCGGCTCTAGTAAGAGTCTCCCTGGGCTCCACACCAGGAGTGGAAGGTACTTCTCCTTCCACCTGTCAGGGAGCTCTGAACGCAGCTAGTGGGTGCTGGGGAGCTAGTACTTTGCGGCTATCTTTTTAGCTCAGGCTGACATGGTGCTCACACTGCCTCCCGCACCGGTTCTCTCCCAGTTTAGTCTCTCGTGCTAGCAGTACAAGCTGAGCCACCATACCACATGTTCCATTCTGCCATGAAATACATAATCCTTTTAAAGGCTCTGCATGTGGAAATATATCGAGGGGCGGGGGATGCCACAGCATGAAGGTGAAGGGTTGGTTCTTTCCCTCTACAGAGTGGGTCCTAGGGATGATCTCAGGTCAGGAGGCTTGGCAGCAAGTGCCTTTACCCAGTGGGCCATCTAACCAGCCCAAAAATGTCTAATAGAGCACAAAATTGATAAAATTTAAGTTTAGTTTAAATCAGAAAAAGTCGGGTATAACAGCAACACACCTAAATCCCAGCAGTACTTGGGTGAAGGCAAACAAATTTGGAGTTTAAGGTCATCCTTGACTACATGGGTCAGCCTGAGATATGTGAGAGTCTGTGTCAACCACAAAAGCAGATTTCACAAAGTATTTTTTGGTCAGGTATGAGATAGACTCTTTCCACATAGCCCAAGTTGGCCTGAAACCTGAGTGCTGGCATTATCGGCACATGCTATCACCCTGGTTGTTGGAATATTTTAAATAAGCTACTCACAACTAGAAGCCATTTATCCTGAATGGAATTAGGAGAAAATAAGTGCAATGATCAACAGCAGCTAGTCATATGTAACTGTGGCTAAAAGAGTTCAGTGAACGCAAACTCGAGTCAAAATGGTCAGACTGTAGCCTCAAGAGAGCAAAGCCAAACCAACCCAGGCAGAGACCTGGGTGAGGATAAACCTGAAGACATCTGTGCTGAGCAGACTTTCTCCACCGAACCACTCAGCTAGCACCTCCTGGGGTTACAGAGTGAGCCTTCACATCTAAGACCCAACAGTGTGGGTCAGATGCCATGGCGCACAGTGGAACGCAATAAAACCCGTTCTAAATGTATAGATTATGTTTCAGGAATTGCATGATAAAATGAACTTCCCAATCTTTTGTTTCCTGAAATCCTGGCTCTAGACCAGACTGTTTCCCCAAGAAGGACAAGAGGGCAGCTGTACCAACCAGTGGAAGACATCACCTCTGGAGTGAGGAGTCCCTCCTAGCCGGAAGGTACTGTTTGCTGAGTAAGTACAGACATTTTCCAGGAAGGAGGGCATGTGCCTTTCTTCTTTGGGATCAGTTCACTGTAACCTACCCTGACTCTCCCCACAGAGCTGATCAACAGAAGGCAAAGGAGGTGAAGGAGTGACAAGCCCAGGCCTTTGAATAATC
The DNA here is from genome assembly GCF_004785775.1 of Grammomys surdaster. Taxonomy (NCBI): domain Eukaryota; kingdom Metazoa; phylum Chordata; class Mammalia; order Rodentia; family Muridae; genus Grammomys; species Grammomys surdaster. Next base: position 4,545,310 of record NW_021604678.1, read on the forward strand.
CTGTCAGAACACTGAGGTTAACCCTTCTTGATTAAAGTTCCATAAGAAAGTTTTAGAAAAATGTTCACTTAGCTCAAAGCAAGGAAAGTGTGTTTAAGACAGACAGAGCTCCACACTGGCCATAAAGACAAGCTTCTGAAGGAGGCTGCCTTTAACCAGCATGGCAAGCGTAGTCATACATCGAGGGTAAAACAATTCCTGTGACTTCAGAAAAAGGTACCCACCCCTGCCAACCTGGCTTTTTCATATATGTAAACCATAACATTGCCTTCTTCTCCCTGCTTCAGGAAGTGCTGTGGGCTGAGGGTGCCGCTGAGTTAAGTGGAATGTTTACTTTTCAGGCCCACAGTTTCATCCTCAGCAGATAAGAGGGAGGAAAGGAGGGACTCAATGGAACCCAGGCCTCTGAGCCTGTTTACAGAGTGCCAGGAAGACTTACATCAGACAATTTACATCTTTGTATTCTCTGGCTCCCTGAGATACACCCACCTAGTCATCTGACGCTGTCTGTAATATGGGCATGTGCCACTAAAAACCTAAGTCTGTAATGGAGGTCTGCTCTACTCGGTGGATTGAAGCCCCCTCACCTAATCTGTGGACACTTCCCTTGGCCCAGCATAGCGTGACAGAGTTCTACTTTTACTGTGATCTTCGCTGTTATCATTGGAGTTTTTAAAGGCAGGCACTAGTTTGTAGCGTACACTGTCCTCAAACTCACAATCGTCCCGTCTCAGCCTCTGCGGTAACAGGGATGTGCCACCATACTAGGCTCAGTTAACTCTGAAACAGCCTCCCTGGTTTTGTCTGGACTCTTCTAGGGATGGGAATAGGTTCATAGCACGGTGCGGTCGGTCCACCTGCCAGAACCTCTCCGTGGTTACAGTCCCGAAGACTAGACCGCTTTCCCTAGGACAGACCAGGAACTAACAGGTGCTTCTGTGCTCTGGGGGCCGGAGGGCTCTCAGGCTGTCCCGCTATGTCCCTTTCTCCATGGAGGCTGACCCCAAACAATGGGGTCCCTTTTGAGAACTGTTATTGGCACTCATCTTGTAAATCCCACTAAAGAGGTTCACTGTAACTAACGAAAGGTAAACTCTAATCTAATGAAGTGCAGTGGATCACGATGGACAAGGGAGGACTATTGTTACAACTGGCCTGGACATGGAATAAGGTTTTAGAGGAAATTCAGTGAGTTCTAGACCAGGATCCTGGTCAGGAAAGAATTCACATTTATTACAAGGAAACAAACTCGTTTTAGTAGATGAAGAAGCTGAGGTTCCAAGAGGCTTTATAGTTGGCCCGTGTACAATCAGAACTCAATTACAAGGTTCTCAAATGCCAACACCAAAGCGAGGTCATCCAAGCCTCAGGGCAGGGTGTCTTCAAGGGGCACACCTCATTAGCACCAAAGCCCTGAATTCTGACATCATATGCCACCTGGAAATTAACAACAAAGCTGTACATCCTCCAAGAGACGTGGGAGAGGAGGATGCAGGTACCCATGAGACAAGGGGTCAGTGCCAACCGCTTACCCACCGTAGAGACAGCATCTGTCGCTAAATCTGGAGGAGCTAGCTGGGCCAGCAAACCTGAGGTCCACTGGTCTCTGCAGTCTCAATGCTGGGAATATAGGAAAGCTCTGTTATTGTTTTGTGTTTACTTTTTACATGTGTTCTAGCATTCAGAACTCAGGTCCTTGTGTTCATGCCAAGGACAGCTTTGCTGACTAAGCCAGCTCCACTGCTATGAGATTCTGAACTGGAGGGATTTTTGGCTAATTTGACAGTTGTCACTGTAACCATATTAATAGTAATTTCCCCTCAGGAGTAGTAGCATTTTACCTCCTTTGCTCAAAACCAACAAGTAGCTAATTCCCAAAGTTAAAATTCCAGCCCTAAGCACCACCTTTTTAATAACCTCACCATCACAATCCTTCCTAAAGCAAAACCTGGGCCAGCAAGATGGCTCAGCAGGTAAAGATGCTGGCCTCTAAGGCTGACCACCACAAGGTAGAAAGAAAATCTACTCCTGCAAGATGTCAGACATGTACCACACCACACGCATACCCACACACATGTCAGACATGCACCATGCCACCCACGTACCCACACACATACACAAAATAAACAAATGTAAAAAAAAAAAAACCTGAAGTGTCAAGTCTTTTTAAAAGATCACAGATCCATTCGATGTCATAAAAGACCGTCGGATCCACCACAGCCTAACAGCAGAGTAGTGAAGAACTACACTGTGATCTTGAACCACATGGTCCCCAAGCCCTCTCTTGAAATGATGACATTACACGGATACTTAATCCTTCTCTTTGGAGAGAGTCTCTGTGTAGGCTAGGCTGGCCTAGAACTCACAATCATCCAGCCTCAGTCTCTCCGCAGTTTGAACATCACCGGCTTGTCACCATGTCTAGCAAAAAAAAAAAAAAAAAAAAAAACCAAAAACGCATTTAAAGCGTTCCAAGGATAAGATGCCCACAGCCCGGTTTAGATGAACAAAGGATGCCTATTTGAGCTCCCACACAACAAACAATTAGCCTTTCATCATTTTTGTTGGTGGCTCTGCTTTAAAAAACGGTCCTGCAGCGGGGGCTAAAGTGCTGCTAGTGCTTCTGTAGTTCAAGGCAGCTACAGTATACCGTGTGGAGAGGCGCGAATGACCTGCACTGCAGTGTTAGGGAACAGCATACTAACATATATGTTAAATAAGGAAAACGGAAACACACAGAACAAGTTTAAGACCAGGGCTTGAGGGACTGAACCTTATGGCGTTCTTCCTCTAGGGGAATGATGGAGTACTCACTGGTACTGCTCACAGCGGCTATACAGAAGGAAACTATCACTACTGTTGTTATACTCAACGAAAGGGAAAACTGAAATAGCAAGCATTTTATCAAAAGAGAGACTTTTTCCCAAGCTCAGAAGTGGCAGTCAGTTTCCCACATAAGATGACCACAGGGACCACTGGCTGCTACCTGACTGTGTTCGCAGGCTAAAACACAATGCACATGAGAAGGCTCATTCCATAACCATAGAAAAAAAGACCAAGTGGTTTTTCCATAGCATGTGTGTGCCCCAAAAGTCACAAACTATGCCGACCATTAATTATCAATAAACTCAATTACATTAAAAGACTTTTAAGACTTAGTAGTACAGATATATGCAAATGGATTTTGTACTGGCAATGCCTGCACCAATTCTGCTGATGAACCTGACCAACCTGACCAAAATGCTGACAGACCACAAAAGTCCAATCCAGTAGCTGCAAACAACAATCTCCAGAGGCGCAGAGAGGCAGTCTGGAGAGGCAGGCCTGGTGGTATTCAGGACAGCAGAGCAGTGGGAACATTGGAAGGACACGAGGGTCTACAGCTGCTGGATGCCCAACCAGCTGTAATGATCCTTTCCCCTGTTTCCTAGAAATTATTAGGCTGCTGAGATTATTCTCAAGACATCCTGGCCAGGAGCCCATCCTGCCCCAGAACTACTTCTAACTCAAAAAACAAGACAAAAGAGCTGTGCAGTAAAACCACATTAGGATGGTGTAATCCCAGGGCAACAGAGATACAGCAAGAAAAAATATCACTTCCCAAACCAGGTTTGTAAACTAACACACATCCAGGACTGTTGACATTGGGGATATATATGTATATATAATATAAACAAGGAGGAAAAAAATAACAGTGCCAGCAATCTGTCTGCTGTGCCAGCCAGCGAGAATGTTCAGTCTCTCACAGTATAAGTGGCTCAGTGTGAGGCCAAAATAACATGGTACCACCCAAACCTTCACACAGCTTCTCCACCTGATGCTCAAGGGGGAAAGCAGAGGGATGTTTCAACCTTAAATAACTGGCTGCATTTGACTACTTAAGAAATAGAAAATGAGCCGGGCGGTGGTGGCGCATGCCTTTAATCCCAGCACTTGGGAGGCAGAGGCAGGCGGATTTCTGAGTTCGAGGCCAGCCTAGTCTACCAAGTGAGTTCCAGGACAGCCAGGGCTATACAGAGAAACCCTGTCTCAAAAAACCAAAAAAAAAAAAAAAAAGAAAAGAAAAGAAAAAAAACAAAATAGAAAATCAGGCTGGGCATGGTTGCTCATGCCTTTATCCCAGCACTAGGGAGGCAGAGGCAGACCCAATCCCTTGTGAGTTTGAGGCCAGCCTGGTCTACGTTCAGAGCTCAAGAAGAACCAGGACTACAGAGACTCTGTCTCAAAACAAAACAAGAAACAAAAAAAAAGGGGGGGTAGTGGGAGGGGGTAGGAATAAGTATTTACAAAGATCACTGACAAAGAGATCCTTTCAAGGGCAATTTTGACAATACGTCACATTTTCTCAGTCCATGCTAACCACAGAACAAAATGCAAATAAAGACTATTCATTCTGGTCCAAGGGTCCACATCATCAAGCAGCAATATAAACTGGGGGTTTTTACCATATACTTTATGGTGTTTCATAGTGATTAAAAGTGTTCTTGTAGCGACTGTTCTCACTCAGCACATACAGTGAGCAAGCAAAACAGACTGGATAAAGGTCAAGGGCACCTGCCGCTTTGGCAGTGGGCCCAGGTTCAGTTCCCAGCAACCATTCGTAACTCTGGTTCCCTATCTGGCGCCCTCTTCTGGCCTCCATAGGCACTGCATGCCTATGTGTGCACATACAAACTCAACACACAGAAATAAATCCATTCTAACGCAAATTTTTTTAGAGATGGAATAAAATGTCCTTTTAAGATTTATTATGGCTGGGCAGTGGTGGTGCACGCCTTTAATCCCAGCACTTGGGAGGCAGAGGCAGGCGGATTTCTGAGTTTGAGGCCAGCCTGGTCTACAGAGTGAATTCCAGGACAGCCAGGACTACACAGAGAAACCCTGTCTCGAAAAACCAAAAAAAAAAAAAAAGATTTATTACGTATACAGTGTTCTGCCTATACATATGCCTGCAGGCTAGAAGAGGACATCGGATCCCATTACAGATGGTTGTGAGCCACCATGTGGTTGCTGGGAATTGGACTCAGGACCTGTGGAAGAACAGGCAGTGCCCTTAACCTCTGAGCCATCTCTCCAGTGTTGATAAAATATGTTTACAAATGTTAGGTTCAATAGCAGGAATATAAGAGGGTGGTTTGTTTGTATGCGAGCATGCGTGCGTCCATGCATCTGTGTGTGTTTTAAGAGGGGGCCTCATGTAGCCCAGGTTGGCCTCAGATTTGCTCTGTAGCCAATGATGACCTTCCACAGGACTCTCAGCATTTGCTTGGTTTAATGCCATGCTGGAGATAGAACCTAGAAACTCATGTATGCTAGGTAAGCCACATTCCCAGCCAAGAGTAAGAGGTTTTGATCATGACAAATTGGGTTCAAATCTCAGGCATTTCATACAACTTTTGGGGAGCCTTATTAAATCCATAGTACATGCACTTTCACAATTTTTGAAGACAGGTGCAATATCTCTTATGTAAACAGCACTCAATGCTTCTGCCTGTCATTCCTAGGAAATAAGACTCCAAGTTCACACACCTACTTCACTGGAATAGTGCTGAAAGCTGGAGAAGGGCATGTCTCTGTTCTCCTCAAAGAGTTCAAGGATCCTTCAGACACTTAACAATCTTGTAAGTGCCGCCCTCCTGAAGACTCACAAAGTACAAGTTCACAAGCGAGCAGTGGCCCTGAGGAGTCACGCTGGAAAGCTTGTTCAGACAGCAGCTCCCAAGTGTGTCTGTCTCGTGGGATTTCTATTTAATTACCATAAACACCCACAGAACTCATATTCTTCTCAACAGAACTCATTCTTCTAAAACATGCTTTTATTTTGATAAAGTCATGTGTAGTAGCAAAAGAATAAACATCATACAACATACGACAGGATCAAGAAACTTATTTCTATGCATTTACTTTTAAATGCTCTATTTTGTGGTTTTTGAGACAGCGTCTCTGTAGCTCCAGCTGTCCTGGAACTCACTATGTACAACAGGCTGGCCTCAAATTTACAGAGATCCACATGCTTCTGCCTCCTAGTGCTGGGATTAAAGGTGTGTGTCACCATGTTCAGCCCTTAACTTTTTAAAAAGATTTTTTAATTTTTACTTTATGTGCGTAAGTGCTTTGTCTGCACATATGTCTGTATACCACTTGCATGTCTGATGCCTACTGAAACCAAAACAGGGCGTCTGATCCCCTGGAACTTGAGTTACAGACTGTTATAAGCCACCATGTGAGTGCTGGGAATTGAACCCGGTACTCTGGAAAAGCACCCAGTGCTCTTAACTGCTAAGCCAGACTTCCAGGCCCTGTATTTATTGTAGAAATGGGGTCACACTGTGTTGTCCTAGCTGACTTCAAACCTGCAATCCTCTTGCTCCCGCTTCCCAGGCAGTATCATGCTTGACTGCTAAATGCTATCCTTTAAGAGAGATTCCCAGATCATTATTATATTCTGTTATCAATCTGTTTCTAGGACACTAGAGCATTTTTATCACAAGGTTTCGGAGTGAGACTACCCAAGGATTAAGAAGTGACTTAAAGGCATCTGTCTAAGGGAGGGGGGCTTGCTAT
>NW_021604678.1:4551973-4570763 GCF_004785775.1 Grammomys surdaster
GGGGACAGGGGAGAGGCTTTACTGTTTCCACGATGACTTGTATGAGCTTATCTTATTCAACAAATCAACTTTCCAAAAATGATACATACCTAAGGCCACATTGTGACCTAGGCTGTCATTTAGTCCTGGAGTCCTAATGGACAGCAGACAGAGAGAATAAAGCTAGTGACCGACAATCACCTCCCCCTATCCCCACAAACAAAGCAGTTAATTATGTAACAAGAACAAAGTGGACACAATTATCTGTATTTAGGCAGTCTTGAACTTTTCCACTGGTCTCTACTACAATTAAAATCTTGGCAAAATGGTCAACTAGACTTTTCCAGGACTTTGCTATGTATCCAAAGCACCATAATTCTTATTGGAAGGAAGGAAGGAAGGAAGGAAGGAAGGAAGGAAGGAAGGAAGGAAGGAAGGAAGGAAACAGTTGCCAAGACTGGTGGCACATGGGAGTTTGAGGCCAACTCAGGTTACACAGAGTGGTAGAGTGACCCTGTCTTAAATAAAGTAGCTGTTACATTTGGAGACCTAAAATTGTGTACACACATTATGACTTACACCTAGAAAATCAGGCAATTGCAAAAAGTAAACAATCAAAAGAGACCTTAAAACAGGCTGCAGTTTACTGACCATGGGTTTCCCAACTTTCCCCCTATACTACCCTCAATTATTCTATCATATCAGCAGTTAATACAGGTGCATAAATTGAATACATAGAAGAAAGCAAAATCCTAAGCCTGTGAAACGGTGTTAACCGGGTAGACAATTAAAAGCTTCAAGATCTCATGGCTTTCTAATGAAAACGAACGGAATTTAGGTGTGTTATTACAGTCTCAAAACCAGCGCAAGTGAGATGGTGCGAAAGCCAATTGCTATTGCCCAAGATACTCGAGCCACTAAAAATCTCTTTCACTTTAGCCTTTGCATTGGGAAGGCCTAAACCCCAAGGAAAACTACTTCTCCAAGGCCACTACTTCTCCAGGCCTCAACCTTAAGCACATGGTGGACGCTGATCCACCCGGTGACACACCTACCTGCCAGGCCTGGGGCGCTCCAATCACCCCTACTCCTCCCAGCTGACCTGCCCCACCCCAAGCCATTGCTGAGACCACCTCCACTTCTTCCTATCCTTCTCCATCTAACCAAAAGCAAGGACGGGGGAGAAGATGGAGGCGCGAGGAAAAGCACCCCCGCAAACCGCCGCAGCCTCTCTTCCCCATTCCACCTCTCCTGAGCCTCTCGAGCAAAATCTGCAACACTTAAAATTTCTTTCAGACGCTTTTAGGCACAGGTAACTTCCCCGCTCCCTTCCGCCCCTCACCTTCACGAAAGCAATCGGGGTTGTGGTACCTTCTATATCTAACAGGATTACGGTGACTTCGGCGGGCACGGAAACCACGACCATTTCCCTGCCGGATGCTAGCGCGGGCTCGGCCTTGCTGGTAAGGAGGGCAGCACCGCCTGCGCGTCTTGGGCTCCCGAGGACCCAGCAACAATCGGGGCGCTGGCGACAGCGAGCAACCAGGGGCGCGGAGACAGGCCGACTGCGCGGACCCGCAACTGCAGAGGAAGCCGCCCAGGGCACTGCACCCGAAAAGCAAGCGAGCGGCGCAGGCCCAGACCACGTGGGCAGTCGTAGGGGCGGGGCTCCAGGATCCGAGGGGGCGGAGGAAGCAAGGCGCGCGTGCCTATTGGCCGCCGGGGAGCCGCGAACGCCATCCGTCAAAATAGGCCTCGCGTGGGCGGGAACAAAGACGCGAACACCCAAGCCCGGAGCCCGGAGCGCGGGTGCCAGCCCTCCGCAGCCTGGTGGAGCCCGCGCGGGAGGCCCGGGGCGCGTGCAGACCGGAGTCCCTTGAGTGGCGCGCCCGGGACGTGAGTGCCCCTTGCCTTGCCCGGCACCTGACCCCTTCCCCGCCCACCGCGTGCGCCTTGGCACATCGTCAGTCTTCCGAGCAGGCCCCGCCCTCCGCCGCGGCCTCAGCTAGCCTGGGAGAACGCACGGACCCGGGCTGCGGAGATCCGGCAGCCGAGGCCCCCGAGCAGACACCACCACCCCGAGGCGACGGCGGAAAAGCCGCCCCCGCCAGGACGGAGGCGGTCATCGCGCACTTGCTTTCTGCTCGGCTGGTTCCAGCCGGCGCGAGGACAAACCACGCGTGCGCCGGGAGGGCGGGCGGGTGCGCGCGCTGCAGCTTCAGCAAGCGGTGCGGGGTGCACGCCGCCGCAGCAGCTCCGCACTGGGGGACTGAGGGCGCAGCAAGGGACTGAGCCGAACTGGACGCGCGACGCAAACGGCTCTCAAGGCAAGAGGGGCTGCGGCCCTGCAACGGCGCCGCGCGGGATTCCCTGCCCATCGGTCCTGCACGACTGATTCTCCGGTTCTTTCAGCCCGGCCCCCCGGCGCGACCTCGCTCCTCACCCGGAGCACCGCGATGGAAGTCCCGCCCCGGCTCTCCCATGTGCCGCCGCCATTGTTCCCCTCCGCTCCCGCTACTTTAGCCTCCCGCAGCCTCTCCCATTGGCGGCCGCGGGCTCCCCGGCAGCTCGCCCCGCTCCTCCCTTCGCTCGCTTCCAGCTCCTCCCGGCAGGGGGCGCGTCGGACCCAGCGCCACGTCACCGCCCAGCAGCCCTCCCGATTGGCGGGCGGGGCGGCTATAAAGGGAGGGCGCAGGCGGCGGCCGGATCTCTTCCGCCGCCATTTTAAATCTAGCTCCATACAACGCTCCGCCGCCGCTGCCGCCGGGACCCGGACTGCGCGCCATCACCCCCTTGCCGACGGCTCCGCCACCATGGAGGACATGAATGAGTACAGCAACATAGAGGAGTTCGCAGAGGGATCCAAGATCAACGCGAGCAAGAACCAGCAGGATGACGGGTACCGCACGCTCCGCTCTTCCCCTCCCCCAGAGCCCCGCGCGCGCCCTTCGTCCCTCTGGAGCCGCGCGCGCTGTCCCCAGTCTTTCCCCGAGTCGATTCTCCGCGTGCCCGCTGGACCCCAGTAGCTTCCCCACTAGTGGAAAGTAAGATGGGGTGACTCGAGAGGCCCGCCGTGGGTGGGGGAAGGGAGGAGGGGTTGGCGAAGGAGGGCGGCGCCGTCGGTGTCCCGAGTGCGCAGGCGCCGCGTGGGGCCGGCGGGGGGAGGGGCCGAGCTCTGTGCGCCACTAGCTGCAGCTGCTGCCGCCTCTTCGTTGTGTGTTACTGCTCGGGCGACTTTTCCTGGGGAGGTTTGGGAAACTTGGTTTGGGCATCAGTATACAGACGACTGGCACTAAAAGTTTTTTAGTTAGCAAGTTGGCTTTAGGGCTATGGACAAAAGTCTACGTAAGTTGTGGGGATTCGGTGTAAAAGTTGTGCTTTGCAACCCAAAGTAATCGGAGCAGGACATCTACCAGATTCTAAATGGCTTCTTTTAAGTTTTGTGTTTGCATAGTAGAGAGCAACGAGTCAGTTGGTTTGAGCAAGTGAACTTAAGATTTTTGTGGTCTAAATGTTAGTGTTTGTAGTGAAAACATTGCACTTGGCGAGTAAGTTATCCTGTATTTGTTTAATCACTAAGTTACTGTTAAGTCTATTTTTCTTAAATAACTTTGTTTCTAGTAAAATGTTTATTGGAGGCTTGAGCTGGGATACAAGCAAGAAAGATCTGACTGAATATTTGTCTCGATTTGGGGAAGTTGTAGACTGCACTATTAAAACAGATCCAGTCACTGGAAGATCAAGAGGATTTGGGTTTGTGCTTTTCAAGGATGCTGCTAGTGTGGACAAGGTAGGGCTATGTTTTGCATTGTGTTTATTGTGCTGTTTGCAAATTGCTCTAGGTTTTTAAGTGCCTGTCAAACTAACTTGTCTTCTAGGTTTTGGAACTGAAAGAACACAAACTGGATGGGAAATTGATAGACCCCAAAAGGGCCAAAGCTTTAAAGGGGAAAGAACCCCCTAAAAAGGTTTTTGTGGGTGGATTGAGTCCAGATACTTCAGAAGAACAAATTAAAGAATACTTTGGAGCCTTTGGAGAGGTGGGCTGTGTTCATATACATGTCTGATTGTCGTGTTTGGTCAAGTCTGTAGCATTCATTAATACTTCACAGATGGGACTGAACTACTGCTCTGTATCTTCCACTTACTGTGTCCTATCTGCTGCTTTCTATACAGTAGTGGAAACCAGTGTCTAATCTTATTTAGCCAAAGCCCCAAGGGGGTAAAGTGTTTTACCAGTCGGTAGCCTCTGGGGTATGAGAATGCTGTAAAAGGATATAACACAACTTTTTAGAAAGTGGTGGTCAGTAGATAATTCTGTGATGTTTGTAAAGAGCCTATGGCATTGTATAATCTCGATTAACTGGTGGGTTTGTTTTGATTGTATACCTGATTTCAGATAGAAAATATTGAGCTTCCCATGGATACAAAAACAAATGAAAGAAGAGGATTCTGTTTTATCACATATACAGATGAAGAGCCAGTAAAGAAACTGTTAGAAAGCAGATACCATCAAATAGGTTCTGGGAAGTGCGAAATCAAAGTTGCACAACCCAAAGAAGTGTACAGGCAGCAGCAGCAGCAACAGAAAGGTGGCAGAGGGGCTGCAGCTGGTGGAAGAGGTGGTGCTAGGGGACGCGGAAGAGGTGAGACTGCATTCTGGGGATGATGAGTGTTAGACTGAAGCAGTAGGTAAATGACCCAGAAGGAAACCCAGCTAGACTGAACCTCTAAAGCTGACTTGGGGAGGTCTTTAAACGAGCGTAGGGGACAGGAGTGGGCCAGCTTGTGGTAGGACTGGGACAGTCCCAATTGTTTCCTAACCATCGTTGTGCATTGTTTCAGGTCAGGGCCAAAACTGGAACCAAGGATTTAATAACTATTATGATCAAGGATATGGAAATTATAATAGTGCCTATGGTGGTGATCAGAACTATAGTGGCTATGGCGGCTATGATTATACTGGGTATAACTATGGGAACTATGGATATGGACAGGGATATGCAGACTACAGCGGTAAGAATACTTAACTCAATTGTGAAGTACTTTCCCATTCTGAACTTGTGTGTATGAGTTTCCTGTTGAGATGTTTTGAGTTAAGTCATGTTGTGTAGTCATAGGAGAATAACAGACAGTGGTGGTTATTTTAAATTATGATTTACAGCTATTGACTATTGCTGACTTACTAAGATGGCTTGATGTTTTAATGTTCAGCATGCGTAGATTTTTTGCTGTGTTTAGAAAAGCAGTTTTTAGGGAACTTTGTTGGTGAAGCTCCTATCCTTTCCACGCAGGTCAGCAGAGCACTTACGGCAAGGCTTCCCGTGGGGGCGGCAATCACCAGAACAATTACCAGCCCTACTAAAGGAGGACGCTGGGAGAGCAGGTGTGTGTGACATACAGGAAGACATTGGCAATCATCATTTAATTTAAAGATCAATAGACAAATGAAAAATATAAGTAAACAATATGTTGTGTAGTCCTTGCTAAGTTGTTAATGTTTAATTGCTTATGAGCCTGTTTTGCCTAAAGTGTCTATAGATCTTTAACTTTAAAGTTTTACCTCACCTTTTTTAGAATTGCAGAAAAACTTAAGAGTTTTTCTGTTTGCTTTGTGTACCAGGAGGTGTAGAGGAATAATTAAACTTTTTTAGAACTATTAACAGGTAAAGTACTGAAATGGGTACAACTTAAGGAAAACAAGAATGTTGTCTTCTAACTCTGACATTATACCTTGTTTGTACCCGCCAGCGGGAACTTCATTGCAGGCCGTGTGTCACCCTGACCACGTCTATCTCTGGGGGTCGCACGTTGCGGGCAGAGCGCAAGGCATACACCAGAAAACGCTGTCCTGTGGTATGGTCTCTTCCAACTTCATGTACCAGCGTAAAGATTAAAGTGGAAAACTTCAGACTTTGGCTTCTTTTTTAATCTTTTTGGAGATTAAGTGTCTAAACTTAACTTAAATGGTTTTTTACAGGAGTTAAAGTACATAAATGCCTTTTTACAGCTTAATCATTTTGGTCTTCTGTTTAGTGTTGTATTTCAATTGTGGAGCCTCATTTTAAGTGTTCATTCTTTAAGATTTAATGCTTGCTTTTTCTTTTTATAGCTAATAGTGAAATCTACAAACCAAAACAAGAACTTGTAAATCTGGGCTATAAGTTAAAGATCACATGCACAACACAATTGTTACTGTGTTACTGTTACAACCTAGATCATATGCACAACGCAATTGTTACTGTTATAAACCTACCTGGAATTGGTAGTAGCATTCCAGTTGGCTTACTAGGGATGCTTCTAGTTGGCCCACACCTACTAGACTCAACAACAGGGAAGATTGCATTCCCGTGTTCTAAATTAAATCTGTTCCATGTCATTTTTGGAACTCCAGTGAGTTTCAATACCCAGGCTATTCTTGCTGATGAATACGCATGTGATCTTTAATTGAAGTGAGGACTTAAAGCAGTTCATGAAAGTGGACCTTTGCAAGCTTGTGGGGACTGCACACATCTAATGGGTGTTTTGTTTTTGTTTTAGGAGGTGTAAAGAAACCATCTTACAGGACGACATTGAAGATTGCTTGATCTTCTGTTGACCTAAGATGATTATTTTGTAAAAGACTGTAGTGTACGACACAATTGTGTCCAACTGTATATAGCTGCCAATTAGTTCCTTTGTTTTTACTTTGTCCTTTGCTACCTGTGTTATGATTCAATGTGGACTTGTGTTTATACAAATTTTTATTTGTGTGGTTTCATGTTAAACCTCAAATAAATGCTTCCTTATGTGATTGTTTTTCTGCGTCAGGTACTGCATAGTTCTGTGGAGATGTAGTTTTATAAAGAAGCAATAATTAAGGCACAGCTTATTTTGTAGGGGTATTGGTCTACAGGAAGAAACTGGTCATGGTATCCCCTTGTTTCTGGTTTCTGTGCTTTTAAAGTCTAATGCTTCATTTCTCTGTTGATTACTTTCACACCTTTTGAATAATGTTTTCCCCCTGGGTGTCTGGAGACTGACACAGTCTGTTGTGATTGATGACACTTCGTGTGCTTTCAGATTATGGTTCTAAGGGAAGCACCTTGATGGGCTAGGGCTGTACCTCACTGCCTGAGCACAAATGATGCCCTTGTTTCTATCCCATCACCTTAGAGATGGACTTGTTGGCTGTCTTTGCTTTGTGCTTATCTGACAAACCATGTGTAATTCACAGATAATCTTAAAGAATTGGTGGTTTTTCGGTTGGATTAGAGGTAAGGGGAAGAATGCTGTCACACTGGTAGCCAGGGTTTCATCAAGTCCATCTGGGATTATACACTAAGGTTGGGTGTAGTGGGGTGAGGTTTTAGCAAAGTTAACAGTAGTGAGTCCCTCCCACCGTAGTACACGGAGCCGAATAAATAGATCTAAGCAGTTTGCTATTCAGGCAGAGGAATGGAGTTGTGTAAAGTCATATCTTTCAGTGCATTAAAAACTAAGGATTTAAGAGTAATAGGGGCTTTGAGTTTTTGAGTAAATGTTGAGCTTAGAGGTCTCTCCATGGTTCCACAGAAACTTCTGGATTTGGGGTACATGTTTAGAGTACTTGGTCTTAGACCAGTGTAAGCTTTTTATACTGATAACCTTTTTTTAAATGCCTACAACTTTGTTCCAATGATATTTGTACTTGCTAGGCTGTCAAGTTACCATGCCTTGGCCTCATTTTCCTCTGGCCAGGTACTAGTGTTGGCTATTAAAAAGAACTGTTTCAACTTGCAGCCAGAAAATAAGAGGGGGGGGGTCACTTCACATTCTGTTAATAGGTTCAGTATCCAGAGAAAGAAATGCCTGTGAGTTCAAGCTTACAATTAGGTGACACGTTGACATTGAGATTGTCGTTTCCCCTGATCAAAATGAATAAAAGTCTTTTTGAAATAAAATCTCAGTTAAGTCTTGGTATGTATGACTTTTAAGAAAATGATTTGAGAATTAAGGGTGAGAATGTACTTGGTCATTGAGATGCCTTCAACTTTGGAAATTGCTTTAGTGTTGATAAACCCACAGAAATGTGAGCCCACCAAGGCTGAGTAGTGTGGACATGGCTTAGTTGGATGAACAGACAGTGTCAGCATTCATTCCTAGACAGTTCAGAGCAGACTGGTTTATTTTGACATTATTGTTACTTTTTTTTAAGATGAGGCTCATGTCCTTTTTAGGCAACTAACATGAGTAAGCAGAGTCTCTTACTGTTAAGTGTTTTGTTTTTTAGTGCTGACAGGAAACCTTTAAGAATGCATGGGGCTTGTTTTCATCATGAACCAAGTGGACGTTAATTCAATTTAAAGGGGTACCTAAAGGGCTGGGTAAATATTTCACATTCAAGACATTAAGAAAGCTGGGTTGGGCCGGGCGGTGGTGGCGCACGCCTTTAATCTCAGCACTTGGGAGGCAGAGGCAGGCAGATTTCTGAGTTCGAGGCCAGCCTGGTCTACAGAGTGAGTTCCAGGGCTACACAGAGAAACCCTGTCTCGGGGGAGAAAAAAAAATGGGTTGGTGGTGTGTAGATAACCTTAGGTTGGATGGAGGGAGTCAGGTAGATTCATCACCTCCTCATCCTAGCTATATTGATAGGCTTCAAGTTCAATTGAGAGATTGTGTCTCAATAAGCAAAGTTGGACAGTCTGGTAAGATAAGATGGCCCTGCCCGTGAAGGCACCGGTTCCTGAACTGAGCCTCTGGAGGCTCTTGGGACGATGGGAAACTGACTCCACAGCTGCTGTGCTGCAGGCATACAGAAGAGCATTCAAGGAAGTAACCTGACCACAGCATCAACCCGGCAATATAAGTGCATGTTCACAAGATCTGTGTGTACATAACCGTATGGGATCACTGGTGTCAGCAGTATTAGTAAGAGAAAAAAATCCCTCATGGACCATGGCTACTGCCTGTCACCTGTGACCTTGATCTAGAGAAGAATGAAACCTCTGTTGCCTTTTTTGCAACCATCTAAAGATGTGTTCCTATAAAAATAGGACTTCAAGTTGGTTGGACTTTTTGTTTTTCCTCAAAATTGTCAAGAATCAGTAATAGGATTTTGGTATTTGGTTTTATAAAAAGGCTACTCCTGGGTCTTACTGAAAACTATAAAATGTGGTCTGGGATTTACAGGAATGCCGTGCAATGAAGACTTCTGCTACAGAAATTTAACCTCTGGTTTTCCATTAGGACTCATTTAGAGAGCTCATTTGAAGAGGGCTGTCTGTAAAGTGGTCTGACTGCTCTGCAAAGCACATTCTTCAGATAAAATATACAAGAGTTTGGTTTCTCAAGACCAATACATGTCTAGAAATTGGGAACCTGAGAAATGGCTCAGTGGTTGAGAGCAAGTGCTCTTGCAAAATACCTGAATTGAGCCCACGACTCCTCCAGGAGTTCCAATGGCTCTGGCCTTCTTGGGGGCAACACACAAGTGCACATATACACAGGGGAGCTGGTGTTTGTCCTAGTAAACACTGATAATAGTGAGAATGATGGTAGCCCTACCAACAGCCCTTGTCAAACTTCATACCATGGTTTATAAGCACTATTCCTGGTGACTTTTTTTTGAATCTTATGAACATTTGAGGCCTAGATTTCTGGATGAAGTATTTGCTACTTGAGAACTTGGGTATTGAGACTGGTCAGTGTTCTTTAATAAAATCCTGGCTAGGATCTCTTCAAGGAAGATTGGTTACAATGGATCCATTTCTCTGAATACCAGGAAATCTGCAGCAGCTGTTGCCCCTATGAAAGATCTGTCCTTGGATACTGACTGACTCTGATCTTGGACTATGAGATATGTAGTCTGTATGTGTGTATACATGCAAAGAAAAACGTAAATGTGTTTGTGTGTTGTTTTGCCTGGATGTATATACGTGCACCACCTGTGTTTGGTGTTCATCGAGTCTAGAAAAGGGTGTCAGATCCCCTGGAATTAAAGTTACAAGCAATTGTAAGCCTCTGTGGGACCACAGAACTGAACCCAGGTAGCAAGTGCTCTTAGCTGCTTAGCCATCTCTCCACAACCCCAAGTTTTTGAGACCTCAGGGTCTAACCCAGACTAACCTTCAACTTGTATGTAGTCCCTGCTTCAGCATCTTGACTACTTAAATTATAGGTTAGGGCTGGGGGTAGGGGGTTGTTTGGTTAGTTTTGTTGTTCAGTTAGCTAGTTGAAGTTTTTTATAAACTTAGTGAAAGAAGTTTGAGTGGTTTCCAAACTTTTCATCACCAGAGTACTTTATCTTCTCTTCCCATACATTGAAATTTGTTGAGTCCAGTTCCCCGTATAACTTGTGATAAATTTGAGTTCCTCCTGCCTCAGTCTCCTCAATGCTGGTTTACAGGTACGCAAGACACTCTTGGCTGGCTTGTTAAAAAAAATAGTGTGTGTATGTAACTTTAATGGGGCTGACATTTCTAGTACAGGTCCTAACTGTCCTAACTGTGAGGTGGCAGGTGTCATGCCAATTAAAATCTAATATCTTCATCATGCTGTGCAGGTATTTCTGTGATTTCTGCCACACATACATTTTCATAGTATACTGAAAATGAGCCCAGGAGATGTCATTCTTCGTAAGACTTCAGCAGCATGATCCCCACGTGACTGTGGGTAGGACAGAGGAAGGGGATGCTTGGGTACGCATCGTGCTGTGCTCTGGAAAAGGAAGAACTTCAAAGCACTAGGCCTTGTGTATGTTTGTGAAGTTTTAAAAGTCTTTAAGTGCCTTTGGAAATAATGGACCCCCCCCCCCAAATTTTGTCTAATGTACATTTCTTTTTTCAGTAGTTAATGTGTCTTAGGGTTCATCAAAAGTGTGACCCTTCTGACCTAGTTGTTTCCTTCCTTCAATTAATTTTAAAATTTTTGTTAATAAAATTATTTAATTGCTATTCACCTGGTGTTTCAGGGCACCAAGATACAGACATAAACAAGAGGGTTTTTTGTTTTCCCTCTTATTCAAGACTGACAAATTCAAACGTTTGATTGCAGGAGAGATGGCCCTAGTGGTTAAGAGCACTGGCTGCTCTTCCAGAGGACCAGGGTTTGAATCCCAGTACCCACACAGTAACTCACAGTCATCTGTGACTCGAGTGCCAGAGGATCCAGTGCTCTCTTCTGACCTCTGCAGACACTGCATGCACCTGTCACATAGGTGTACATGCAGCCAAATCACCCACAGACACCAAGTAAAAAGCAAATGTCTTTTTTTTTTTTTTTTTTTTTGAGAACATGTAGTGTATTTGGAGGGAAGCCGAGTATAATTCCCAGCGGCTCATGCCAGCCGGCTCACAGCTGCGGGTACCTCCAGTATCCGAGAAGCTGAGGCCTTATTTTGTGCTTTCTCTGGCTCAGCAATCCCATTCACAAGCACACATACATAGCACACATAGTACTTAAGATTAGCCCAGCTTGGTGACGCTCAGCTTAATCCCAGCTCTCAGGAGGCAAAGGCAGGAAGATCTCTGTGAATACAAGGCCAACCTGAGCTATGTATGGAGTGCCAGGCCATGCAGAGCTACATATATCAAAAATAGAGATAAAAAGAAAAACTAAAAGTCAAATGATTCATTCCAATTCCCTGCTGGAGATGGGATTGTTGGGTTTTGTTTTTTGGGGGGTTTTTTTTGGGTTTTTTGTTTTTTTTGGTTTGTTTTTTTCCAGATTTGGATTCTCTATATCTAGCTATCCTGGAACTCTGTAGACCAGGCTGGCCTCAAACTCAGAGATTCACCTGTCTCTGCTTCCCGAGTGCTGGGAGAAAAGGCGTGTGCCACCACCTCCCAGCCAGGATTATTGTCTTAATATGGTGGGCCTCCAGAAAGGATTTGATGACAGATTTTTCCAGTGATGTTGCTGCTCAACCTTTTGGCTAAGATCTAGTGTATAGTTTTCAAATAACACACAGCCAACATGGGATTAGCAGGCTAGCATTTTTAAATTTTTGAATTATTTATTTCTAAGGGTGTGTTACATGTATGCATGTGAAAGCCAGGAGTTACATACTGCTCCAGCTTTGCCATGGGTGCTGAAGACCCAAACTGGGTCCTCATACTTTTGGTGCAGCTCTCAGACATTTGAACTTGGTGCACTGGTTGGTGTGTGTCTGCAGCCTCCAGGTTACTACTTTAAAATTACCTCAATCCTTTTTCTTCTCTCAGACATAAGTATTTACCACTTGATAAAATCATTCTCAGCCTTAAGGATATCAAAGAGAAAGCTTCTAGCTTTGTTTACAACAACCAAATAGAGACTCAACCAGAAAAATATAGTCACTACTATATTTCTATAAAGTATGTGATAATTTCTAGAAAGTATGTGAGCTGGTAATATATCTTGATTTGAACAATGGTCTGGGCTTGAGACAGGGTGGGGCAGCTGCCTCGAATAGATGAAGACCTGGAATCAATTCCGATATCCCATAAATAGTGGGGCGGTGCATGGCTAGCATTCAGTACTCCAGGAAGTTGAAGCAGGAGAGATCAAGTTCAAGGTCAACCCGAGCTACATAATAAGTTTGAGGCCACTGTGGCATACAAAAGAGCCTGTCTATAACAAATAAGAATCATGTACACTAACAGTGTAACTCTCTTATTGCCACAAGTTGGCCTTTCCTCAAAAGTCCTCAGAAGTAGCCCAGAAGTCACTCCTACTTTTGTTTAGAACTCCACATTCAGCCGGGCGGTGGTGGCGCACGCCTTTAATCCCAGCACTTGGGAGGCAGAGGCAGGTGGATTTCTGAGTTCGAGGCCAGCCTGGTCTACAGAGTGAGTTCCAGGACAGCCAGGACTACACAGAGAAACCCTGTCTCGAAAAAAACAAAAAAACAACTTCGCATTCACATACATTAGAATTGCCCAATATATACTTCAAAGAATATATATGTAGGTGTACATACCTACATATATGTTCGTATCATTAGATATTTTTGATTTTTCTAGAGGATGCATATACATGATTCTGCTTCTAGAAGCTGTGGTCTAGGTAGTTCAACTCTTTTTGCAAACAGAATGAGATCTTAAAAACAAAAAATATTAACAAAAAAATCTGAAAGTACCGGAAAACTAACCGGATACTTGGACTCACCTACAGACCTGAGGGCAGACACAGGGGCGCGCTCCTACTATCCGATAGATAGATAGATAGATAGATAGATAGATAGATAGATAGATAGATAGATAGATAGATAGATAGATAGCCAACCAGGCTTTTCCTCTGCCAAAGAAGTCAGTTTCCGGGATGTGCAGAAGGCAGCCAAACTCAGTCACGGTGCAACATGGCCTCCCACTCTGGACACAGAGTCCTTGTTCCACTCGGAAACCAGCCTCGGCTTGTCCCTTGACATTCTTGTCTCCCGAACTCCCAGTAGAATAACCTGTTAAGTTCTCTGATACCATTCTAGAACTTTTCTTGCTCAGAGTTCTAAATGCTTTGACATTCCTTCTGTAAAGGACAGAGTTCCAACGGCTCACAGACCACATGATCAGTTTTGTTCCAGGTTTATTCCATTCTTTTTTTTTTGTTTTTTTGTTTTGTTTTGTTTTTTTGAGACAGGGTTTCTCTGTATAGCCCTGGCTGTCCTGGAACTCACTCTGTAGACCAGGCTGGCCTCGAACTCAGAAATCCACCTGCCCCTGCCTCCCAAGTGCTGGGATTAAAGGCGTGCGCCCCAACGCTTGGCTGGTTTATTCCATTCTTGATACCACTTTTCTGTGTTTTACTGTCCTTGGTGCTGTGCTAAAATACCCGGTGAAAGCAGCTTAAAGAAGAAACCAGCAGTAGTTAAGAGCACTCACCACACAGTTCAGGAGTACTGAGTTTGGTTCCCAGCACCCAGATGGTGGCTCACAAGCGGCATTCCAGTTGCAGAGGATCTAACGCCCTCTTCTGGCCTCTATGAGCACTGCATACACGTGGTGCACACACAAACATGCAGATACCTACTCATAGGAAGGAAGGAAGGAAGGAAGGAAGGAAGGAAATTTAAAAATTAAAAGAATGGTTTGTATTGGCTTGCAGCTTGAGGATACAGTCTACCACAGCAGGGGAGTCACAGCAGAGGGATATAGTCTCTCAGTTTCCTTTCTCCTCTTTTCTTTAGCCCAGGACTCCAGACTCCAAACCATGCAAGGTGCCACCTACATTTTAGATGGGTCTTCCCTCTGGAAGTTAAGCCTTTCTAGAAACACCCTCATAGACACACAACTATGTTTCCATGGTCATTTTAAATCTGGTACAGTTGACAGTCAAGGTTACTCACCACATAAACATCTAGTCTGTAGCAAGGATTGCTGCAATTTGAATCCAGTCTGAACATGTCTGCTAAAAGAATTCCTGTATGGACACTTGGGCCCTGGTGTGTGATGTTGAGAGCAGGGGACCTGTACGGGCTGAAGCTTCTGCTGCAAGTGTCTTTTCACCCACTGAGCCTCTCTAGCCCCTCATTGTGATAGTATGTGTTAGGGGAAAGGAGAGTTTTCATTTTTGGAGTCTTACTAAGAAACAGTGTATCAGACTATCCAGTAGGAAGACACACCTTCCCAGACGACTTTACACCAATGTAAAGAATGCATGATGCTGGTTCTGTCAGAAATCCCGTAGACCAGACCTTGAGCAAGTGGCTGTGCGAAAAAGAAGAGTGCTGTGGAATTGGTGCTGGGACAGGTGACTGTCATGTTGGCTGCCACTGTTCCGAGAGTTCAGGGGCTTTAATAACAACACCCAGAATTTAGCCTTGATGGTGTCAATGCTGGAAGCAATGTTACCTTTGTAAACAAAGGCAAAAACAGCAGCCACAGTAGAGACTGGTGTCTTAGTCAGGTTTTCTATTCCTGCACAAACATCATGACCAAGAATCAAGTTGGAGAGAAAAGGATTTATTCAACTTACATTTCCACATTGCTGTTCATCACCAAAGGAAGTCAGGACTGGAACTCAAGCAGGTCAGGAAGCAGGAGCTGATGCAGAGGCCATGGAGAGATGTTACTTACTGGCTTGCTTCCCCTGGCTTGTTCAGCTTGCTTTCTTATGGAACCTGGGACTACCAGCCCAGGGATGACACCACCCACAATGGGCCCTCCCACCTTGATCACTAATATAGAAAATGTCTTACAGCTGGATCTCATGGAGGCATTTCCTCAAGGGAGGCTCCTTTCTCTGTGATAACTCCAGCTTGTGTCAAGTTGACACACAAAACCAGCCAGTACAAATAACCCCTTGTCAACTTGAAACACAAACACATCACTACTAAGCCTCAACCCTTACTTTCTTATTCATCCCCAAGATCTAAATAACTTTAAAAGTCCCACAGTCTTTAAAAATTCTTACATATTAAATTTTCAATTTCTTTAAAATATCCAATCTCTTTTAAAATTCAAAATCTTTTTACAAACCAGTCTCTTAATGGTGGGCTCCACTAAAATACTTTCAAACTTCAAGTGGGAAAAATATCAGGGCACAGTCATAATCAAAAGCAAAATTAAACTCTTACTGTCCAATGCCTGGGATCCATCACGATCTTCTGGGCTCCTCCAAGGGCTTGGGTCACTTCTCCAGCTCTGCCCTTTGTAGCGCACACCTTGTCTTCTAGGCTCCAGCTGCCTGTACTCCACTGCTGCTGCTGTTCTTGGCCATCATCTCATGGTACTGGCATCTCCAAAACACTGCTGTCTTCTGCTGCAACTAGACTGCACTTTCACAAATAGCCTCTCATAGGCTCTCTTCATGGTGCTAAACCTCAAATTCTCTGCAAGACCCCTTCAGTCCTAGGCCATCAACTGTCACTGAGGCTGCACCTTCACCAATGGCCTCTCCTGGCCTCTCACAGTGCCGAGACTCAGCTGCCCTCCATGACCCCATTCATGTTTCAAAACCAGTACCAGCTGGGTGTCTCTGACACATGACCAAGTCTGGCAGCCAACACGAGGTGCAACTGTGGCTGCCTCTGGCACACAGCTTCTCTGTGCTCTCAGGAAACAACTTCCCAGAAGATTTTACCTCAGTGATGCTGGCCTCTTCTTAATCACTGCTAATTTCTTAGCTCCAGCTAACCAGCATCAATCGCCCCAGTAATGCAAAGGTTTCACTTTAGTGGTAAATACAAGTAATATCTTGTTAATAACAGCTGATTTTTCAGACCCAGCTAACCAGAACCACAGAATCTTCACAATCAAAATAGCAATGGTCCTGATAAAAGTCTTTAATCTTCCCTCTGAAACTTCACAAGCCAGGCCTCCATCATTTGCACTGTTCTCAACATTATCTTCCAAGCTCCTACAGAACATCCCACAGAGCTCTTAACACCCAATGGCTCTTCTAGCCCAAAGTTCCAAAGTCTTTCCACAGTCCTCCCCAAAACATGGTCAGGTTGTCACAGGAATACCCTACTCTGCTGGTACCAATTTTTGTCTTAGTTTGATTTTACTGCTGTGAACAGACACCACAACTCTTTTTTTGTTTTGTTTTGTTTTGTTTTGTTTTGTTTTGTTTTGTTTTGTTTTTCAAGAAAGGGTTTCTCTTTATAGCCCGGGCTGTCCTGGAACTCACTCTGTAGGCCAGGCTGGCCTCGAACTCAGAAATATGCCTGCCTCTGCCTCTGCCTCTGCCTCTGCCTCTCTGCCTCTCTGCCTCTCTGCCTCTCTGCCTCTCTGCCTCTCTGCCTCTCTGCCTCTCTGCCTCTCTGCCTCTCTGCCTCCTCTGCCTCTGCCTCCTCTGCCTCTGCCTTCTCTGCCTCTGCCTCCTCTGCCTCCTCTGCCTCCTCTGCCTCTGCCTCCTCTGCCTCTGCCTCCTCTGCCTCTGCCTCCCAAGTGCTGGGATTAAAGGCGTGCACCACCACCACCAGGCACACCACAACTCTTATAAGGACAACATTTCATTGGGGCTGGCTTACAGGTTCAGAGGTTCAGTCCATTATCATCAAGGCAGGAACATGGCAGCACCCAGGCAGGCATGGTACAGGAGGAGCTGAGAGTTCTACACCTTCATCTGAAGGCTGCTAGCAGAATACTGGCTTCTAGGCAGCTAGGATGAGGGTCTTAAAGCCCATGCCCACAGTGACACACCTCAACAAGGTCACACATTCTAATCGTGCCACTCCCCATATACAAACCATCACAACTGATGTTTGTGTGGAACCAATATTGTGTGATATTGGAAATAGTTCCTGCATAAGAGTGACCAGGTATGATTTCCCAACCCCGTCCAGGATGGAATGGTTTGAGAGTGTCAGGAGAAAAGCCCTTTGTGTGCTAAGTTGGCTCAGGCCTCCTGGCTCTGGCCCTGGCCCTGGCTCTGGCACTGACCCTGGCTCTGGCACTGACCCTGGCTCTGGCCCTCTCAGGTGGCACTCCTGCAGCTGTGAAAAGCGCCCATCCGTAGTCCACAGTGCCCAGAGCACAGCAGCTAGCTGATGGAAGCAAGAAGGTCAGAATGCCCACAGACTGCCTGCCAGATGAGCAGCTCCAAACTCAGACCATGACGTCTAGAAGCACCCGCCCCTCAACAATTTGTCTGAGGCTGCTCCTCAAATCTCAGTGTAGCCAAGGGTGACCCTGAACTCCTGATCCTACTGACTCTACCTTCTAAGAGTTGGGGTCACAGATATGTCCCACCCCACCCAGTTTGTGCGGTGCTGGGGACTAAACTCTGCTAAGAAAGCATTCCTCTAATCCAGCCAGAGTCCTGGACCTGTCATGGTCACTATGGCAACGTTTCTCGCTGCTTTCAGACCCGGCTACATTCATGGCCACCTTATGAAATTCATTCTTAATGCCAATAGATAAAAGACAGGGGATGAAGGATGGAAATGTAATAAACATATAAATTAGAAGCATTTCCAGGGGCTGGAGCGATGGCTTTGTGGTTTAGGTCATGAAGAGCAGAGGACCCATGTGCAGTTCTCAGCACCCATGTTAAGAAGTGCACATCCTAACTCCAGCTCCAGGGGACCCTGGACTCTGTGGGTACCCATTTGTGATTCTGTGTATATGCTCGTCCCAGGGAGTGGCACTATTAGAATGTGTGGCCCTGTTGGAGTAGGTGTGTCACTGTGGGTTTGGGCTTAAGACCCTCGTCCTAGCTGCCTGGAAGCCAGTAACTGCTAGCAGCCTTCAGATGAAGATGTAGAACACTCAGCTCCTCCTGCACCATGCCTGCCTGGGTGCTGCCATGTTCCCACCTTGATGACTATAGACTGAACCTCTGAACCTATAAGCCAGCCCCAATTAAATGTTGTCCTTTATAAGTGTTGTCTTGGTCATGGTGTCTGTTCACAGCAGTAAAACCCTAAGACATCACTCATACAGCAATTTTAAAAAATAGAAATAAATCTTTAAAAACAAAAAACATTTTTCGATGAGAGTAGGAGTATGGATCCAAAAGCTGGCTCCACAGGAGAGTGAAGAGGACAAGGACAGAAAACGCCAAACCAGGAGTTTTCAGAAGCCCGGGAAGTACCGCCTCACAGTGTGAAAAACATTGTCTTTTTTTCAAAAATTGACTTTATTTCAGGGGGAAACACAAGCCTTGTGATTCCTTTAACTTAGGCCATTCTGGTTTCCCTTCCCAAGCTCCACAGAAGCCTGGAGACTCACCAGCATCTCAGTACTGTGGTGTGCAAAGCAGGCACGCACCTAGGAACCAGCCTAAGTCTCCTCAGCATCCCTTCCTGCAGCCCCTCACCTGGGAGGGGACAGCTCTCCATCCTGTCTTCATTTCACCTTCAAACACATACCCTGAGGTCCCCTCTCTCTCTCTCTCTCTCTCTCTCTCTCTCTCTCTCTCTCTCTCTCTC
>NW_021604678.1:4570863-4573622 GCF_004785775.1 Grammomys surdaster
GAGAGAGAGCAGGGGGGGAAAGAAGGCTGGGGGGTCCAGAGAGTGCACTGCAGAAACAAGGTAAAAATACAGGGCTAATTATAGGCTGTCAAAAATCTTCATTTTTAAATGAAGATAAATGAATTAGTGAGGGCTTTTAAAAGCTTTAACAGAGGCCTGGAACCCTAGAAGGTCACATGGGTAGGGGGAGCCTTACACCGGTCCAGAAAATACCAGAGGGCACTAATGGCTGCTATAGCTTTCTTTGAACTAGAGAGATTATGTATCCATTTCTTCCGGGCTGAAACTTTCCCTCCTGGGATGTTGACTTAAAGCGGAGACTTGTAAGATTCACGAGGCTCTTCTCCAAGGCTGTACACTAAGCTGGGCTGAGGCCTAAAGAGATCTTGGCCAGGGGAACTAGCAGTTCTCCAACTGGCTGACCTGCCTGCAGGTCTTGCCCAGAGCCCCGCTATTCCAGCTGGTGGTAATAACTGCTCACTGTAGGGTGAGTGATTCAGCCTCCGCTGGCTTGTTCCTGCTCCTGTAAGCAACCCCTCAACCACACTCCTGTAAACAATCCCAAGAACCTCACTAGTTCACCCAGTTGGATTTCAGTAAAATGTTACTTTGATCTGTTACTGGTTACCTATGTAGGGTGCCCAGGCATAGGGAGGATGCCTTTAATGTAAGCACTCAGAGATAGAGGCAGGGGGATTTCTGTGAGTTAGAGGCCAGCATGGAGTACATTGAGAGTTCCAGGTCAATCAGGTCCACATAGAGAGATCTTGTCCCTAAAGGGGAGAAGGGAGGCAAAGTCCTGTCTAGAATGAATAGAGCAGTGGCTCTCATCCTTCCCAGCGATGCAACCCTTTAGTACAGCTCCTGTGCTGTGGTGACCCCAACCGTAACATTGTTTCTGTTGCTACTCCATAACTAATTTTACTACTGTTGTGAATCGTAATGTAAATATCTAATATGCAGGATATCTTATATGTGGCACACAAAGGGATCATGACCCATGGGTTGAGAACTCTGGAATAGACATTTGTGTCCCATCGTTCCAGGAAAAGCCACACAACTACACAAGTAGAAAGAGCCCAGGCAGAGCTGTAAACAGTATCAAAGGCATTGTGACACTTTCAGTGTCAACTGTCCCCCACAGACTCCCCCACAGTCCAATGTGTGGTCCTCAGTTGGTGGCATTATCCCAGGAGGTGACAGAAACTCAGGAGGGGGGCTAGAGAGATGGCTCAGCAGTTAAAAGCACCGACTGCTCTTCTAGAGGTCCTGAATTCAATTCCCAGCATCCACATGGTGGCTCACAACCATCTGTAATGGGATCTGATGCCCTCTTCTGGTGTGTCTGAAGACCGCTATAGTGTACTCATGTATATAAAATAAATAAAATAAAATAAATAAAATCTTTTTTTAAAAAAGGGCTTAGATGGAAAAAGTAGGTTCCTGGAGACTTGGGTTGAAGGGCTATGTGTGTGTGTGTGTGTGTGTGTGTGTGTGTGTTTGCATGTGTGTGTACATGTACATATGTTGGTACATGTACAAGTACATGTGTTTACATGTGTGTGGAGGTCAAAGGACAGCCTTCGCTGTGGCTGTTATCTATCTTGTTCTTTAAGGCATCGTCTCTCACTGGCCTGGGGCCTGATGACAAGGCCAGCTGGCCAGTGAGCCTGAGGGAGCCACATGTCTCCCCGTCACCAGTGCTGGGACATTATAGGCCCACTGCATTATGTCCAGCTTCTCACATGGATTCTGAAGGTCAAACCTGAGTCTTCATGTGCACATGGTATGCCTGCTGCCCACAGAACATCTTCTTAGCCACACTACCGTATTCTTAATTTCATATTTGTAGAGGGATTTTAATCCAGCCCATGGCTGCTTTGGCAAGGGATCACATCCAAAGATATGATCCAACTGGAATACAGAAACATCACACACCTTTAATCCCTCTGGCTGGAATACAGACATGCCCTTAGTACACGCCTTTAATCCCAAACAATGACATTTAACTTAATTGAGGGGCAAAGTGACAAATCAGAGAAAGATTTGATAGAATGAGTCTGAGACAGGATCTGCCCAATTCTCACAAGGACAGACAGGAAAGAGGGGCTACTTAAAGAGCAGTGAGGGAGAGAGAATTCAGTAGAATAGTTCAGTTCAGTTCGGTTCAGTTTGGTTCAGCTCAGTTCACGGAGTTCAGAGGCAGTCTTTTCAAGCAGAGCAATTCAGTCAAAAGCTGAGAGAAGCCAGTTTGATTCATCTTGAAGAAGCGTTGGAACC
The DNA here is from genome assembly GCF_004785775.1 of Grammomys surdaster. NCBI lineage: Eukaryota > Metazoa > Chordata > Mammalia > Rodentia > Muridae > Grammomys > Grammomys surdaster. The sequence continues at coordinate 4,573,144 of NW_021604678.1, forward strand.
AGAAGAGCTGAGTTAAACCAGCCGGTCAGAGTTCAGAAAGAGCTGAATTGATCAATAAGTCTCGAAGGTTGAGATACTCTAGGCCTAGATTGTCAAATAGACATGCTCTGGGCTCAGCCCAAGCCATGTATTCGAACGGCTTGGGTACCAAGCTCATCTCACCTGAAGAAATAAAAAAGACATTTATGTTAACGCATATTACTTGTACACGTGGGCATGTAAATTGGTTACAAGGTATGAGTTTACTTGTTAACTTGTTCCTTTTGTTTTTCATTATTTTTTTAGATTTATGTTGCATGTATATGTGTTTTGCATGCATGTTATGTGCATGCCTAATGCCAAGAGGAAGTCAGTGGAGTGTGTTGGATTCATAAAACTAGAGTTACAGATGATTGTGAGCCACTCACCTTGTGGGTGTTGGAAACAGAACCCCAGTCTCTCTCTCTCTCTCTCTCTCTCTCTCTCTCTCTCTCTCTCTC
>NW_021604678.1:4574022-4586195 GCF_004785775.1 Grammomys surdaster
TCTCTCTCTCTCTCACCCTCAGCCATCTCTCTCCCACCCGCAGCCTTCTCTCTCTCTCACCCACTAATGTTGTGACATGAAGTAAAAGTTTGTCTCTATAATTTTATTTGAATATTACCCAAATCAGATATGTATAAAAATATAACATGGTGCTCCATAAATATAAAAAATGTGTTTATCTGGATCAATATTTATTTATTTATTTATTTTTGGTTTTTCGAGACAGGGTTTCTCTGTGTAGCCCTGGTTGTCCTGGAACTCACTCTGTAGACCAGGCCCTTGAACTCAGAAATCCTCCTGCCTCTGCCAAGTGCTGGGATTAAAGGCGTGCACCACCACCGCCCGGCCTGGATAGATTTTTTAAAACATTCAAAATATTTTTACTTCCAAGGGGCTGGAGAGATGGCTCAGTGGTTAAGAGCACTTGCTGTTCAATTCCTAACACCCATATGATAGCTTAGCTGCCTAGAACTCCAATTCCCAGAGATCTGATGTTCTCTTCTGGGCGTCTGAGGGCGCCAGGCATGCACATGGTGCACACACACACACACATTCATATACATAAATTCATTTCATATGAATTTCATATGCATAAAGTAAGATAAAACAATTTAAACTTTCAGGGGAAAAATTCCTCCTTCAGACCTCTATGATGGAAATCACTGGTGTCCATCATGTTATGTAAGGACTATTGTAATTTTTCCCCCAAACTAATATTTCATTTGTGGTTACATAACAAATTATCATAATGCATGTTTTTATCCCACTGGTAAATATTTAAGCTTGGCCAATTTCCTACCAGTAACATAATACTGTGGGGGTACAATATAGGTTTTATTTTATTTATTTTGTGAAAGTGCATGTGTGTGTGTGTGTGTCTGTGTGTGTGTGTGTGTATAACCGTAAATGCACCTGTGCCTACATACATGTGCCATGGTACACATATGGAAGTCAAAGGACAACTCCACACAACTTCCATGTCATGCATGTACATGAGCATACACACATAACACATACACACAAATTAAAAAATAAGTGTAAAAAACCTCACATTAAAAAATAAATAAAGGAGACCCTTTGATACTAGATAATAGTACACTGTAGACAAAAAGGGATAGACACAAGCACAAAAACTATTTGCACAAACACAGATGAATTTCTCTTTTCAAATCATGAGGACCTGAGTTCAAATCCCTCACCTGAGCACTGGGAGGCAGACAGGTAACCAAGGGTGCTTGCTGGGAGCTTGTCCAGTCACAACAGTGGAATATGATGGAAGAAGACTGTTAGCATTCTGTCTAAGCTCCATCCCCACAGTTACCTGGCAACAGCCAGGCAGGCTTGGCCCACTATAAAAGGGGATGCTTGCCTCCTCCTCTCTCTCTTGCTCTCTCTTGATCTCCTGCTCTCTTCCTTCTTGCTTCTCTTTCCCCTCCCCCCTCTCTCAACGTGCTCATGGCCGGCCTCTACTTTTTTTCTCTCTCTCTCTCTCTGCCTCTCCCTGCCTCTACTACCCTCTTAGCTCCCCTCCTCATGCCCTGAATAAACTCTATTCTGTACTGTACAGTCGTGTGGCTGGTCCCTCAGGAGGAAGGGATGCCTCAGCATGGGCCTGCCGAGACACCCCCTTCCCCCATACCTTACCACACACCCACAGGACATATTCTATATTTCTTTATCTTTTTATAAATACATCAAAGACACTGATGTCTTCTTCTAGCTTCCACATGCACATGCAAGGGCACAGCCACCTGCATACCTGCATATCTGCATACCTGCATACATACATACATACATACATACATACATACATATACACATACATACACACATACAACACACACACACTTTACCTTATTAAAGGCAGATGAAAACGACAATGGCATTTGTAAACCTACTAAAATGACTTACTGGACTGGGGCTGTTGCTCAGTGGTACACAGCATGTGCCTGGTATGTATTAGATTTGGGTTTGAGTCCCATTGCCACTAAATTAATTAACTGGTTAATTAACAACCTCTTCTATTCAAGTTTTTTTCTCAAGAGTGTTTGTGTGTTTTGTGTATGTGTGTGTTTGTGTGTATGTGTTGGTATGTGTGTTTATGTGTGATATGTATGATGTGTGTTTATGTGTGTTTATTTGTGTGTATTTGATGTGTGTGTGTGTGTGTGGTGCTTGGAATCAAGCCCAGAGTCTTACGGGTGCTAGGCAGGTCCTCAGTCTCTGAGCTGAATCTCCAACCCTAATAGTTTCTTTATGGGTCAATTAAGGTTGTTTGCCTCTGGAGACTTAATGGTATGGGCACCACTGTGAAATTCTGATCATATACTATACCAAGTGTTTACAGAGCAAATGCACATGTTTTAAGGAGTCATCAGTGAGAGGCAGCATTTGAAACTCTGACTATATGGCTCAGGAATTTGCAATAAAACAAAGAGAACAAAGGATAAAATCCTGGTGAAAAATAGATCCATTTAAAGATGGATCAAGGGAGGCAGACTGGAAGGCCTTCAGAGCCTAATTCAAGAATGTTACTGGAGCGGTGAATACTTCCTTCTTCTGAGGATACCAGCAGCACGTGAGCTGGAGCACAGGGACCCCAGAAACTTCTGTTTGGACTTCCTGGTTTTTTAAATTTGAGGCAGAGTCTGGCTGTATGCCTCTGGCTAGCCTAAAGCTCAAAATCTTCCTGCCTCAGCCCTGTGTGTGGTAGAATTACAGGTGTGAGCACTATGCTGGGATCAGTCTGGAGTTTCAGAATGAAACTGTATTACATAGTACTGGAGTACTCACATAGTACTGGGGTACTCACATAGTACTGGGGTACTCTAGAATCAAATTAAGAGGGTAGCAGGAAATGAAGTAATGGAGGTGGAGCCCAAGGAGACTGGCTAGTAAACCTGGGAAGAAGAGGCAGCTGTGAGACAGACCAAGCCTTCCAAGCGTATCATATTCCACACCAGAGGACACAATGAACTGCCTGTAAACAGAACGTTTGGCAACCTCCTGCAGAAGAGCAGAGGCAGGTCACTGTCCCTTCTGCGGGCCAGTGGCTCAGGAAATCCTCTTCCTGGGTCACTGGAAAGTGTCAGTCTGTTGTCTCATCAGACTTGATATCACCCTGGGCTTTACTGATTGGTATGGAAGATCATCCAGCCCTTGTTGAAGAGACCCAGGGTATAGAATAAGAAATTTTGAAGTAGGACCTGAAGGATTGGGTAAAAGGAGGTTTTATTCCTTTCAGAAATATGCCAAACTGGCAAAGACAGTTCTTAGTTAATTGTTGGAGTAGAAAACCCAGATGAAGATGAAATCTACACATAGGTGATGATGTATGCATTAGGCACCATTAGAAGACGAGAACGTAGGTGGCCACTGTCCCTGCTCAGTGACTCTGCAACTATTTGGCTGACCTTTGTTAGCTTCCACTGAGGGTGGTCACAGTCGGTACCTTAGCATGCCTGCTACGAGAGACGGTGAAGGTGGACCTCAGTGTTTGCGGGTTCTTTGTATATTATTCAATAAAATAAAAGCACACAGGATCCTTTACTCAGAGAAAACCAACAGTGCAGGTTACGGAGGAATCTGTTGTTAGAAGCAATAGCGGTCCATGTGAGTAGCACTCTCACTTTGTACTAAACTAATGCTTGGGGCGTCTTTGTGTGGAGTCTAAATGAGGAAGACAATTGCCAAGAGGTGTAATTTTGGTGGCTTTTTGGTTGACAGAGCCAATTATATCGTTCTAGTATAAGTCGTCACCATTTCTCCACTGCACGTCCTTTCCCATAATGTACCTGATTTTAATCATACACATGCCTGATTATTCATAAGCATAAGATGTTAAGCTGGGAATTCGCCCCAAAAGTTTAACCTGGAGACATGTAGAAAACTAGTCCAGGCTAAGATGGCCTTCCTACTATCATATCTAATGTATTGGAAATAAATTTGAATTGAAACTGTTTCAAGGCTGGTGTCATTACGGAGAGGAGCATTTACTCCACTGTTCAGAGAGGGTCATGCATGAACCTGATGCACATACAGGGCCTGTGTTGCAACAGGTTACCAGGTACATCGCCTGGGAAGAGGCCAGTGTGTACACAGCACATGCAGGTAAGTGCCTTGTTAGAAGAGGGTGTGTGCACTGGCAAACCAAGTAGAGTTGGGGTGCTAAACCATTCCCTGGGCTTGCTGCCTCATGACTACAGGCCAAGATTTGGTGCTCACACCTTTCTCTTTTTAAGTTACATATATATATATATATATATGAATTATGTATTATAATAATATTATATGTATCCATAGAATACACACACACCGTGGTGATTTAAATATGCTTGGCCCAGAGAGTGGCCAAGGAGGTGTGGCCTTGTTGGAGGAGATGCATCATTGTGGGGATGGGCTTTGAGGTCCTATGCTCAAGTTCTGCCCAGTGTGGAATGAGACCCTCTTCCTGGCTGCCTGCAGAAGACAGAGTTCTCCCTTGGCTCCCTTTGTGTCAAGATGTAGAACTCTCATCTCCTTTTCCTGTACCATGTCTGCCTGCATGCTGCCATACTTCCTGCCATGACGATAATGGACTAACCTCTGAACTGTAAGCCAGCCCCAATTAAATGTTTGCCTTTATAAGAGTTGCCTTGGTCATAGTGTCTCTTCATGCAATGAAACTCAAACTAAGACACACACGCACACACACACACACAGAGAGAGAGAGAGAGGGAGAGAGAGAATGAGAATGTTGAAGGACATTCCAATCCAACATCTGATCAAGTATTTTTAACCTAAAAGAGAACTTCTCTAGGGGCAGAAAAAATCTCTAAATCCACCATTTGGATTTTAAACTGAGAAGAGCTATTCTCTGAAGTGTTGTTTTTATAGTATATTCAACAGAATGTTAGTTGACATACAATTTTACCCGTGAAGACTATGCAGCAAGGAACATAGGGAGTGTGGCTGGTGTCTTATCTGATGAAATACCCCAGTATATGTGATTGTATGTGTTTATTCTAACTTCATTGATAATATTTAAAAGTGTGGTGGAATATATGAAATGCCCAGAACAGTTGGATTTGTGGGTGATTTGTCTTTCTTGTTTTTGAAATTAAGCTTTTTTTTTTTTTATGAGTACTGGGTATAGATATGGCACGGAAGCAGAAGCAGGCAGAGTTCCTTGAGTTCTAGTGTAGCCAGGGTCACATAGCAAATTCCCGGCCAGATAGGGCCAAATACTGAGACTCCAGCAGGGGGGTAGGGAGGAATGAATTAAAGAGATTATTTTTAATTATCAAAGATAGCAAAGTTAGGAGTGGGAGAGAGGGGCAGGGGATAACATGTCTGCCATGCAAGGATGAACTCGTTTCAAGTTTCCTGTTACTATAATAACAGAACAATCCCTCCTTGAAACTTCTTAGGCCAGTAGACTTGCGGTTAACTCTCTGAGCTATCTCTTGGAACCAGATGACACATTTGTAATAATCACACATCAAGAAGCAGATCCTACCAGAGGTTACTTAGTGTTGGGTAGAGTTTCGGTTTTCAGACTTTAAAAGCTTGACGTTCGTTAGATCTTTAAGCAAAGTTCTTTTCTAGTCAGCATTAACTCTTTGGTTCCGTGGGCTTGGTGAATGTGCCCTTCCACATCTGTTAACATCCCTCAGTCGCCTTCCCTGTCTCCAGTTAAACACAGGCTTCTTAAATGACTGGGAAACACTGAAGGCATCGCCAACCCCACGACTGCCCTGCCTCACTCACAGGATCTGCCTCTGGTCCCACAGAGCAGACCCATGGACTCCTCCTTATTCGTGGGCCCCCGTTCTCGAGACCTATGTGGGAATGTGGCATCTGCGACCATCACTTGCCACCTCCACCCCTGTCCCCAGTTGTTCTCATCTTGCTCCATCCTTAACCACCGGCACAGTGTGGAGAAGAAAAACCTCAGCCCTCGTAAGCATGGCTGTATGGCTCCTGCATTACCAGTTAGCCTTTGGGTTTAAAGTACTAGCAGACAAAATAAACAAACTCTCTCCTTAGGAACTAACAGGGTGTCTACTTTGGAAAGTACGCTTTAGCAATCTTTTAAAAATAGTCTTCCGAATTTAAGTCTTGTCAAAACCCACGGAGTATCCCGTGATATATTTGTTTTGCTGAGTTCTTTCAAGATTTGAGTCTAATCATTCCTGACACAACATGATGTGAGGTAGTGGTTATGGGTCCTGAGGAAAACAGCGGTCCCCTGCAAAGCAACGCTTTCAAGAGAGTCTATGTTTACGCTCTTCAGACCAGAGGAGAATTCCTCAGAACAAAGGACAACAGATGTGCCAAAGTTCTACTGCTGTTGAAACAAGTTACATTTGGTGGTTTAAAATGAAAGACTTGTTATTTTACAGTCCTGAGGGTCTCATGAGGTTACAAAGTTCCTTTTAGAGGGTTTAGGGAACAGTGGCCTTCCTTGATCTGTCCAGTTTCTGAGGCCACCTGCATTCCTTGACACCCAGTCTTCCCCCTTTGTATTTAAGGTGGGTAGTGTAGCACCTTCAGATCTTCCTCTGTGAGGTCCCTGATCTTCCCGCCTCTGATGAGGGCAGGCTGATCTTCCTGTCTCAGGAGTCTTAAGCATATCTGCAGCCTCCTTCCTGTCACAGGTAGAAACATAAGCTTTGGGAAGGTGGATGTGGAAATTTGGGAGTTGAGAGCATTACCTGTGTATCACAACAAAGGTTCTGCTCACAAGAAAGGCATGACCAGATTCTGAGGTTCGTAAGCCTCTGCTTCATGTGGATCTGTACAAACTCTACCTTGCAGAGAGCCATTCTTTCCTGCTCAGAATCTTTTTAGTATCAAGAGGACATGCAAATGAATTCAACTGCCTTTTAAATTCTGCCATCTGCATGACCAAATTTTGGGTTTGATTTTCAGAAATCTCCACTCCATGGCCACATTAAACAAGGATTTATTCTCAGACAGATAAGGACACCCCATATGCCTCTTCTAGACCTGAAAGTGGGCTTTAAGACTTTGAGCTTGTAATTATTTAAGCTTGTAGTTTATTTTCTTTGAAATTTTTCTTTTTTAAGATTTAATTATATGATTTGTGTGCGTGCGTGTGTGTGTGTGTGTGTGTGTGTGTGTGTGTGTGTATGAGTACTTTTCCTGCCTGTATGTGTGTGCTCCACCTGTGTGCCTGGTGCCTCAGGAGATCATACGAGGATCAGATCCCCTGGGGCTAGATTTACAGATAGTTGTGAGTGTTCGATTTGAGTGCTGGGAATTGAACCTGGGTCCAACAGCAACAAGGACTATTAAACACAGAGCCAACTCTCCAGCCCCTAAAAAGTTTTTTTTTTAAAAAAAAAAAAGATTTTATTTATGAGCCAAGTCATAGCATACTCCTTTAATCCCAGTACTTGGGAGGCAGAGGCAGGTAGATCTCTGTGAGTTTGAGGCCAGCCTGGTCTACAGTGTGAGTTCCAGAACTCTCAGCCCAGGTATAAAGGTGGTTATTCTGATATAGCTAGCATGAGTGAGGAACATCAAATAACTCAGCCACTGCAACAGAGATAAAGCACAAAGAGCTCTTCCTGAATCTTCCCCGAGACTTTCAATACTTGACTTTCAACACTTGACTTTCAACACTTGATGATGGCTAACTGAGGTGCCAATTTAACTGGTAATTGAGCTTTAATCTGCTAATGGTGACTTTTATATTATGATCCTTCCATAGTAATTTCCCTGAACTCTAGCTCCTGCAAAGTTAAGTGTCGGAACTATAAAATTAAAAGTACATCATGGCCAGCTGTGATGGGACACAGCTTTAAATGGGAGGCTGAGGCAGGCAGATCTCTTGAGTTCAAACCCGAGCTGGTCTACAGAGAATTTGGGGCCAACTATGGCTACATAGTGAGACTAAATAAATAAATAATCAATCAACATTATTAAGTAACACTGTGGTTGAAGTTACTATCTTTACTTTCTGGGAAAAGAAAAATATTTGGAATATCCAAGAAACTGGACTTCAATTCCTTCAAACAATTATACTTACCAGAAGATCTTCAGTAGAATTATGGACAATTACAGCTGCAGTGGATAACCAAAATCTTGTCCCAGAACTTTAGGAAGGCAGAGGGAAAATGTGCAGTGATGTCCTCCTGTAACTCCAAAACTCTGGAAGCGGAGGCAGGAAGATCAGGTGCAGAAACATTACCAGGCTGGCCTTTCTGGGTGTAGGAGTGTGTCAGAGGTCAGCTTCAACACCATAGGGTAAACTGAAGAAAGTCTAGTATGAAGTCTATGGTTGGCCACTCAGCAGACTTTTCTCTGCAGGAATAAAGCTTGATTTACTAGGGTCAGCATTCCCTGTGACCAGCAAGAAACTCTCTGAACTCTTTAAATTCTTTGGTGTTTGACAAGAAGGAGAAGAGAAAAAAGGAAGGAAATATCACACACACACACACGCGTGCTGTGTGGTTAAAGCAAGACAAACTCTAACAACTTCACACATAAACATACATACACACACACACACTCTCTCTCTCTCTCTCTCTCTCTCTCTCACACACACACACACACACACACACACACTCACACACACACGTGCTGTGTGGTTAAAGCAAGACAAACTCTAACAACTTCACACACACACACACTCACACACACACACACACACACACACACACACACACACACGACGTGGATGGAGCAGAGCTCCAGCGAACGTTACAGACATACATATGCATGCATTCTGTGGATGCATGGAGCAAAGCTCCAACAAGCAGGCTCCAACAACTTTATTCTTTTCTCTTAGACTTTTTATACTTTGTAAGACAGAGTTCTCTATGTAAGAGAAAGATTACTTCGTGGCCACAAGTTACATAGTATCTAAAAACACCAAAAAACATATTCTTCAAAGACAGATTATAATCATTACACAAAAGGAAGTTACAACCGGATTATTGCTTCTGTATTCTTCCTCTGAAAGTCTTACATAACTATACATCTCCCATCTGTCTTTCTCTCCACAGCTACACCCTAACCTCAAAGCAGTAATTCTTTTGTTACTGATTAACAAAGTTTAAGCAAGCCAGTCTATAGTAGCATGTTTTTTCCAGTGCTTAGTTAATGACAATTTGTATTTATTAAGAAACAGATCATCATTTGTCTTATGTCTTATTTTTGAAGTCTTCTTTAGCTAAACCAGCTAATCAAATATTCTCTATTTTTATACTCACAATAGAATTATTTAGTCTTTGTTCTTAACCCTGTATTTTCCTGGTGCACAACAAAACCTGTGGCCATATCCCTGGATACAAAATCAAGGAACTCAGAGCCAATATAAAATGGATTTTGTTTTTAGTGTTAACTTGTCCCAGGCCTAGTTCTCTTCCTAGTACAATTATGGGTCATAGTCCGTGGAAGCTCACTGTACTGCTTTTGTAACCTCTGCAGCCCTCACTACTCTACAAGGAGGGGGCACATTCTACTCTTTTTTGTTTGTTTGTTTGTTTTTTCAAGACAGGGTTTCTCTGTATAGTCCTGGTTGTCCTGGAACTCACTCGGTAGACCAGGCTGGCCTCGAACTCAGAAATCCGCCTGCTTCTGCCTCCCAAGTGCTGGGATTAAAGGCGTGCGCCACCACTGCCCGGCTTACATTCTACTCTTAATTCCAACTTTATTACATCTTTCTCAAATAATGACTTTAACCATCTCCTTAAACTTTCAATCAACTATCCTAACTTCCTAAAACTATTTAAATCAAGGCAAGAATTCCATAAAATTAATTATTAATCATCTAAACAATATCATTTTATGAAAGTTTATATTTACTTGTGTTGATCTGCAGGACTGATCTGCCCAACAGAGTGGGCTATCACCCAGGAAGTTATCACACCAGGCTATTAGCAGTGAGGGTCTCCTCACACCCAATGACATCAAACCAGATATATGAGAAATGTAGCAATGACAGCCATGAGAAGGCATGTTTCAGTATCAGTAGCTGGAAGCAAACTTGGGATGACCCCTCTGAAGCTGTGCTTATTCAGGATACAGCCATTATTGTAGGGGTGGTTCTGATGCTAAGGTCCTGTTCCCCAATTGGCTCTCGATCTGTCCGTAAAGAAAGCCATGGGCTAATTGCTGGGTGGAAGGAATAAGTGGGACTTCCGGATCTCTGGAGGAAAAAAAGACAGACTGTGTGTGTCTTTATTTATCCAAGGGAAGCTGGGTAGGGGCTGTTAGTGAGGCCTATTCCCAGAGCTAAGACAGGGTAGCAAAGCTACACACAGCACATTTCAGCTGTGTAAATCACTGGGCCGTCTCCAGGAAGCTCACCTGCCCACTCTAGCTCCTCCTGCATGGAGTCTGCCAGTAGTGCATACTGTCATCCCAGTACTTGAGAGGTTGAGATAGAAAGGTTGAAGGTTTGAGGCTGATCTGGGCTACAAAGCAAGGTCCTGTCCCAAACTCAACCCAACCAAATCAAACCATGGAACTGAACCAAATGTTATCCTTTTATGATGGTTTGAGATATTCCCAAGTGTCTCTGACATTTGAATACTTGGTTTCCCAGTTTGTGGTGCTGTCTGGGGAGTCAGGAGGTATGTCTTTGCTGAAGAAAGTGTGTCACTAGGGGTGGGCTTTGACTTTTCAAAAGCCACACATCCCATGTTTACTGTCTGCGTCTTGATCGTGGTTTAAGACATGAGTCCTGAGCTGCAGACCCGTGCCTTGTGATGACAAAGAGTGTTGGATAATAGCCTCAGACCATGAGGAACTGAGTCAGGCTGTGTACCAGGTGATAACTCCAGGCCATCAAGAACTGCTTAACCCCAGCCTGACCTTTCCTTCCTGCTCCACCTGCAAAAGCTATAGACTGGGTAGCAAAAACAACTCGCCCCGCTCCCATTCAAACCATAAAGCATCTGTAACTTTATGATAGCTGTACACACACACACACACTCACACACACACACATCACCTCTAAATGTGCACAACCTTCATTCCACGGAAAGGTTGTGGCTCCTCACTGTTCCAATATACAATCTCAGCCCCAATCAACTCTGGACCCTGCAGGAACTCCTCCCTCCTCTCTACTAGGGATCATTCCCTCAGGGGCACAGACACTCTCTGAGCTCTCTACACTACACTGGCCAAACAGCCCACCAGTTGCCATCTGAGACTGCTGGTCTTTGTGGCTGCTGCTTCCATGAACAAAAGCCCAACTACCATATACAAAACCTTGGGACTGTACTGGAGCTCTGTGTAAACCCAGCCTCACCCCACTCTCCTGCTTGCCTCTGGCTCTGCCTCTCCATCTTCCTCTCAGACTCTCTGAGAAGTCATTGTCAGCCGTGTACTTGAATTCTTCAGGACAAGGTAAATTCCAAGTTTGACTTGGAGGCTCCCTGACTCATCCTCAGAAGCTCCAGGAGGTTGTCCCTCCTTCCTTCACTGACTCACAAAGGCTTGGAGGTGCTGGGGACCCCCAAGTTTAACTTTATGATTCCCCTGAGTCTTATAATTGTGGGGACATCCCTCCTAGTTCTCAGGTCCACCTTCTTCTCCCATTTTAACCTGAGAGACACCTCAGGCAGTGGGATTAGACTCACTACCAGCCCTGCCAGTCATATCAAATTTCAATCAAATTTTACAAAATAAGCTCTAAATTATCTATCCCCTAAGATGCTCCTTTGGCTTGGTGATCTTTAAAAGCTCCGCCTTAGCAAGCTTCAGCCCATCAAACACATTCTATTAATTGGCCCCAGCTCAGAACTTTGACTTTTGACCTTCTTGCAGATCTAGACACGTTTCTCAAAATGACAAGTGGTCTGATAGGCCCAAGGCTTTTCCACCCTTCACTCCTGCCCCATTTTCTGTAATTCCTGTTCTGAAGACTAGGTTATCCTTTGTCACCAAACACCTGAAGCCAAAGCCAACTCTGATGTGTTTATAAAAAGATAGAGATGTAGAATATGTTCTATGGGGGTGTGGTGAGGTGTCGGGGAAAGGGATGTCTCAGTGGGCCCATGCCAAGGCATCCCTTCCCCCTAAGGAGTCAGCCATACGACATATTATAGAATAAAGTTTATTCAGGGCATGGGGAGGGGAGTTAAGAGGGTAGTAGAGGCAGAGAGAGGCAGAGAGAGAGAGAGAGAGAGAGAGAGAGAGAGAGAGAGAGAGAGAGA
>NW_021604678.1:4586205-4606309 GCF_004785775.1 Grammomys surdaster
AGAGAGAGAGAGAGAGAGAGAGAGAGAGAGAGAGAGAGAGAGAGAGAGCGCAAGAAAGTGAGAAGGGGGCAAGCAGCCCCTTTTATAGTGGGCCAGGCCTACCTACCTATTTCCAGGTAACTGTAGGGAGAAGCATACTTGGCTGTTGCCAGGTAACTGTGGGTGGAGTTTAGACAGAATACTAACAAACATCGTTGGGAGCCGACTCCTAGCCGAAAGTGGCTATGATCTTTGCAGCCATCTAGAGCCATATACTCTGAAAAAAGACTTGTTTTCAACAGCCTACAACAGCTGAGCACACTCTGATAAACATCTTGTTTTTCTCACATATCTTGTTTTGCTGTTTAGTGCCCCCAGCTGCAAGGCACATGTGGTATCCACAGCTACAAGGCACATGACATAGTGCCTTCAGCTGTGTTCCCCTGCTTGTCCACGAGGGCAAGGCACGTGGTAAAGGGTATAAATACCCAGGATTTCCTTTCAATAAATGAGACTTGAACAGACCCTCTGTCTTGTCTCCATTCTTCACATCTCTTGCCCCACTCTCTCTCTTGCTAGACCCTGACCAGAATGGGCCCAGACATAGTGGCGCCTCAACGTTGGAGCTCCAGTAAGTGGGATACAGTGAAGGACACCTCAGGAATTGGAAGCGTGCATCCTCACTCCTGCACTGGAGACCCTGTTGACTGACCCAAACGGGTCGGTACAGAGTGGCGCCCAATGTGAGGTAGACCGAGCTGTTACAAAGTGGTGCCTAACATAGGGCAGCAAGAACAAGAGACCCAGTGAGGGACGTTACTGGAAGAAGGGTCAACTGAAAATTCAGAAGTGAAACAGAGATGATTGCCATGGGAACCTGCTGCATCCAGACCAGTAGGTCATAGTAATGAAAATGGGGCAAGAAATAAGTCAGCAGGAACAGATGAAAAAAGCTTTAAAGACTCAAGGAGTAAATTGCAGGCTGCTCTGAGTCAAGAGAGCCAAACAGATAAATAGATAAATAGAAGGTTGCTCTAGGCAGAGAGCTGAACAGAAAGATAGTGTTAATCAGTTGTACTAGATTGACTCAACTTTCAAAACGGGTGTGATTCTGAGTTGTGTAGTAATATTTTTCCTCTGGATAAAAGGCTTTTCTGGTTACTGGCTCAAGGATAGGTAAATTTGGGAAAAAAGGTTTTTCTATGTGTTTTCCGAAGAGGTCATTAAGGTAATAGTTATGTCTTCCAGAATTACATGGATCAGACATGACAGAGGTAGGCCTCCAGAAGACTAGATTCCAGAGAATCAAACAAAATTATTATCTGATACTAAAATTTGTTTTGAGATTTGTATATTACAGAATACACAGCCTTGGTGAATGAATCTTCTTGTCACTTGCATGTCCACTGATGTCTTGGACTTCCAGTTGGATGCAGTTAAGACAGATATCAGAGGCTTATCAATTTACCCTTCCCCTCATCCCTCTTCTAATATCTCAATGCCCATATTCAGCTTGAGGAAGTTAATGAAGAGTCAGCACCCCAATTCCCTGGACTTGGGGACTGAGGTGGTTAATATTAGGTTGTCTTTCTAGGGAAAAGTAATGGTTTTATTGGAACAAGGAGGAAGAGCTAAAATTGATTACATAGCCACAATCTATTGGTAGAAATCTGTATAATTGTTATTAAGTTGATGCAAATTCAAGGGTTTCATTGGTATAATTTCTTCTATTAATTCAAAATTTGTGAGTACAAGGCTTAGACCTTTAACTTCTCCAACAGAGGGACTTGTGTGCTGCCCTTAAAAAAGAGTGTTAGTACCATTCAGGCATTGTTAAGTCTCTTGTCTCTCAGGTCCATGCTGTTTAACAGACTGATGGCTTTTGTATGACAACAGATAGACGCTATTCAAATGAAACCCATACAGGTCCGTTATTACAGGCTGGAAGTAGGGGACTCTAAAACCTCTGTCATCAAGACTGACGAGGATTAACCCCTAACTTATGCACTAAGCCAGATAGCCAATGACGGGTAAGAGAACACCTCAAGACCCTTGTCCCTAACTGGGAGGCCTCACCATCCTAAGACAGGAGCTCAACCAATGGCTGTTGAGTATCCAAAGACAGGAAAGGGAGGCTGGAGTCCTTTGTTCCGACCTAAGGCAGGCACAGTTTCCATAAGTTTTCCCAGCCTTCCCTTTTGAAAAAAATTTTAGCCGGGCAGTGGTGGCACACGCCTCTAATCCCAGCACTTGGGAGGCAGAGGCAGGCGGATTTCTGAGTTCAAGAGTTCGAGGCTAGCCTAGTCTACAGAGTAAGTTCCAGGACAGCCAGGACTACACAGAGAAACCCTGTCTCGAAAAAAAAAATTTTAAAAAGGGGAGGCCTGTTAGGAGCTGACTCTTAGCAGAAAGCGGCTATCATCTTTGCAGCTGTCTAGAGCCATATACCCTGACAAGAGACTTGTTTTCAACAGCCTACAACAGCTGAGCACACTCTGATAAACATCTTGTTTTTCTCACATATCTTGTTTTGCTGTTTAGTGCTGCCAGCAGCTAGGCACGCATGGTAAAATGTCTTCAGCTCTGTTCCCCTGCTTGTCCATGAGGGCAAGGCACATGGTAAAGTGTATAAATACCCAGGATTTCCTTTTAATAAACGAGACTTGATCAGACCCTCTGTCTTGTCTCCATTCTTCACATCTCTTGTCCCTCCATCCCCACTCTCTCTCTTGCTAGACCCTGACCCGCAGACCAGAGCACCAGAACGGGTCCAGACATAGTGGAACCTCAACATTGGAGCTCCAGTAAGTGGAATACAGTGAAGGACACCACGGGAATTGGACAGTGAAAGACATCATGGGAATTGGAAACGTGTATCCTCACTCCTGCACTGGAGACTCTGTTGACTGACCCGAACGAGTTGGTACAAAACCCCACCTCCAGTTCCCTGGTTTTTGGGCTCTCCGATGAGCCTCCTCCCTCTGACCCCCTTTCAGAAACAACACCCACCCTTACCCTGCCCTCATCTCCATCCTTCATGGCTGTCTTTCCTCCAACTTCTACTGGTCCCCTCACTTCTCAATTCCTGCTGTCAGCCACTCTGATCTCCGACCTCCGGCCCTGTAGACACTTCCTCCCAATCCCCTTCACCTTTATCCTCCCCTCTCTACACCCAACCCAGAGCAATCTTGTTCTCTATAACCAAAGTGGCAGGAAGAGATGGGTCCACCCAATTCCACATGCCCTTCATACTGTCGGAAATGGACAAACAGTTGACTAGAACAGAATCGTGTTCTATGAAACCCACTCCATTTAGAGAACAATTCACTCAGATGACTCAAATCTGTTACCTCACCTGGCATGATTTCATATATACATGAGCTGGCCAAGTTCTGGAATAAAGGTGTGTGCCACCACACCCAGTTGTAATATGTATATCCTGACCTCTCCCCTCACCCAAGTAGAAAAGGACTGTATATGGAAGGCAGCCAGGGACCATGCTGATAAACTCTGTTAACAACACCTTCTCCTAGGAGGAGGAAGTAATCCCTTTAAGATACCAGCACACAGGCACCAGGACAGAACACCTGGTATTAATGCAGTTAAGGGCATTCGACAAAATGTCCCTTCTGGAGTTAACTTTGACAAACAGAGGTCACTCAGATCCAGTGAGAAGCTGCTCTTTTTTTCATCCTACTTCACTGAGGAAATAAAATACACCATTGTGGACAGTAATCCCACCCAGACATAGTCCAGCTCCAAGGACTACAAGAGGGACCTAGCATCTCAGAATAAACTTCTAGACTTGGCCTCTAAGGATTTCAACCAGAGAGAGGAGGAGAGAGGAGGCAAAAAGGAAAAGGAAAGAGATGCACAATAGTGGGAGAGAATGCCACACCGGCTTCCAGTTCACGCTGGCTTCCAGCTCAGGGAATGGCATCCTGGCTCAGCAAAACTCAGCTCGACCTGTCACTCACTGTCCCAGGGAGGTAGAGTCAGCCCCCACCCTCCATCCATGCTTCTAATGCAATCAGACTGGCCACTGGGCTAAGGGATGCTCCTGTCCCTGACCTCCCTCCAAGCATTGTCCCAGCTGAGGACAATGGGAACACTGAGGACTGACTGACTGACAGGTTGTACCCATGCCCCACACTCTGACCTCCAGTGACATTCCTCAGCCAATGCCTTGGCCCAGTGAAGGGGTCCTGTATTTTGGGCCCCCTGACAGAACCCCATCTCGGCTCATCAGAACTCAACATGGTCCGTATAGTGGCTGGGAGAAAGATTTCTTTCATATTAGCTGCCAGGGCCCCTTTCTCCTTGCTTGGCATGAGCCAACCAAAACCACTAACTTGTGGCAGTTTGAGTGAGATTGGCCTTCATAGGCTCATCCATCCATGCTAGGCCCAGTCTCTTTCTCTCTCTGCCCACCAATCAGGATGTACCTCTCAACCACTGTCCCAGTGCCTATGTGTGTGCAGTCATGCTCCCTGCTATGGTGATAACGGACTAAACCTCTTCAAACAATAAAATCAAGCTCCCAATTAAATGCTGTCTCTTGTAAGAGTTGCCTTGGTCATGGTGTCTCTTCACAGCAGTTAGAACAGTCACTGAGACATAGTTTAGTAACAGGAATCTCAGGCATTTTCCGTAATCCTTGTACTCCTGACCTAGTCTGTCTGTTTGATGACATGACCCTCGCCCACTCTTTATCCTAATGTCTCAATGCCCACTCCCGCTATTTGGCCTACATCTCCTGTCTAAACTCAAGGCTCCCCTACACTTCCCTTCCTCGAGACTGTGCACCATTTTTCTCCTTAATTTGAACTCGGGCAGGCAGCATCCAGACCTGAAACCAAACTTCCACTCATGTAGTCTTTTATTTCCCCCTCTTTTTTTTTTTTAACTAAAAATAGATTTTTTTCATATATATCTTAGAGTTTCTGTTTCTGTAGAGACACTATGACTACAGCAACTCTTACAAAGTCAAACATTTAATTGGGGCTGGCTTACAGTTTCGGAAGTTCAGTCCATTATGATCGTAGTGGGGAGTGTGGAGGCATATGGGCAGACATGGTGCTGGAGAAGGAGCTGAGAGGTCTCCATGTGAATCTGAAGGCAGCAGGAAGAACGAGTGAGGCTTGAGCCTACTCCCAGTGACACGTTCCCTCCAACAAGGCCACGCCTCCTAATAGAGGCACTTCCTGTGAGTCTGGGGGGGGGCGTTTCCATTCAAGCCATCACAATACCACATACCCTGATTATGGTTTACCCTCCCCCAACTCCTCCCAGACCCTCCCCGCCTCCCCTCCCATCTGAATCCATATTCTTTTTGTCTCTCCTTAAAAAATAAACAGGCATCTAAGTAATAAAAATATTAATATAATAATATAAAAGAAAACCAAACAAGCAAACTAGACTAGGACAAATAAACAAAGAGAAGGAAAAAACCCAAATGAAATAGACAAGAAACGGATACAGACACAGAGATACACATGTGTTCATGCACACAGGAATCCTATAAAATGCAAAATCAGAATCCATAATGTATACCCAAAGGACATGTAAAGTATTAAGAAATAGGTAGAGAAAAAAGTATCCGGCTGCGCAGTGGTGGCGCACGCCTTAATCCCAGCACTTGGGAGGCAGAGGCAGGTGGATTTCTGAGTTCGAGGCCAGCCTGATCTACAGAGTGAGTTCCAGGACAGCCAGGGCTACACAGAGAAACCCTGTCTCGAAAAACCAAAAGAAAAAAAAAGAAAGAAAAAAGTATCCTTATAAAACCTCATGAGACAAAGAATCTTCGAAGATGCCACTGAGATTATTTTTGTGTTAGCATCTACTGCTGGGCATGGGGACTGTCCCTCAGAGTGGTTTGTTTCCTCAATGAGACTCCATAGAAAATAGATAATTTTTCATTTGTGAGTGATTATTGTTGTGGTTTGGATCGGAATGACCCCCATAGGCTCAGATTTGAATGCTTGGTCAATTTGCCAGCCCAAATCAAATGCTTTCCATTATAAGAACTGCTGTGGTCACGGTGTCTTCATTTTCCTTCTAAGCCCACAGACTGGCGCAGTCTTGTGCAGACCCTGTGCATACTGCCACAGCGTCTGAGTTCATATGTTCAGTCAGTTGTGCTGTGTTTTGAAGGCTTTGTTTCCTTGGGGCCCTCCATGTCCCCTGGCTTTTAAACTCTTTCCACCTCCTCTTTTGCAGGACTCCCCAAGGTCGGAGGACGGGGATTTGATGGAGGCATCCCGCTTAGGGCTGAGTGGTCCAGTATCTCTCACTTTCTGCATGTTATCTGGATGTAGGTCTCTATTGGTTCCCATCTGTTGCAAAAGGAAGTCATTTCACTGCATATAAACATACATACATACATACATACATACATTTATACATATGTATGTATATTCCCCCTCTTAGGCATCAGAAAGCCCTCAAGAGTACTTATTACCTGGTCAGGACCTCCATAAATCACCCAGGCCACCGTTCCTATACACACTCCTCTCCCCATCCCCTCCTCTATGTAACCTTCTTTTCTGTCTTTGATCTTATAAAGATGTCTTTCTACCTTCCCTGCACCTGTCATCCTCACCCTATTTTGCCTTCTCCTGGGAAGACCCAGACACATTTCCAGCCCAGCAACTCATCTGGGTGATTTATCCCAGGTGTTGTTATTTTTTATAAACAAAATCTCAAACATTCGATTTATCAATGAAGATTCAGAAGCCAGATCCTGGGGTGAAAATCTGCTAGCTCAGAGAGGCAGAGAAAGCATCCTGTTGCCAGGCTGTGGTGGTGCACGCCTTTAATCCCAGCACTTGGGAGGCAGAGGCAGGTGGATTTCTGAGTTTGAGGCTAGCCTGGTCTACAGAGTGAGTTCCAGGACAGCCCGGGCTATAAAGAGAAACCCTGTCTCGAAAAACCAAAAAAAAAAAGAGAAAGCATCCCGCTGGCCTGCCTATTCCATCAATATCCCAGAAAGAAAAAGCCGTTTCTCCTTCCCCACAATGTTTAAGTTCCCTTCAACTCAAAGACCCTCCTTTCTCTTTCCTGGATTTTCTTATGTTCATTTCCTGTCAACTGGTTGTTTGCTCTGCCTCTTGACCTGTGGTTGACTTTATCTAATCCTGTTTATAGAAAGCTCTTGGATAAAAGGTGTGTGCTAGGGCTGAGCCACACTGCAACTAGAGACAGATTTTTCCAGTATACAATTTCAGGGTTCACAGTATGATATCTTACAACACCCAGCCTTCATCAATTTAGTCAGACTTTACAAAAGGACCTCATCAATCTAGATCTGTACCCTGGTTTCCTTCTCCAGTATGTAAATGAACTTTAATGAATTCTTCCCCACGGACCAGTCTCCAGTGTTCTACAACCCTCCTTGACTCTCTGGTCTCCTGGGGGTCTACGGTCTCCAGCTGTCTTAGTTAGGGTTTTACTGCTGTGAACACACAGACACCATGACCAAGGCAAGTCTTTTTTTTTTTAATGTTGTTATCTCTTTATTTTATGTTATTATTTATTTATTTATTTTATGCATATGAGTACACTGTAGCTGTCTTCAGACACACCAGAAGAGAGCATCGGATCCCATTACAGATGCTTGTAAGCCACCATGTGGTTGCTGGGAATTGAACTCAGGACCTCTAGAAGAGCAGTCAGTGCTCTTAACCTCTGAGCCATCTCTCTAGCCCCAAGGCAAGTCTTATAAAGGACAACATTTAATTGGGACTGGCTTACAGGTTCAGAAGTTCAGTCCATCATCAAGGTGGGTGCAGGGCAACTTCTAGGCAGGCATGATGAAGGCAGAGCTGGGAGTTCTACATCTTTATCTGAAGGCTGCTAGTGGAAGACTGACTTCCAGGCAGCTAGGATGAGGGTCTTAAAGCCCACACAGTGACACACCTACTCCAACAAAGCCACACCTCCTAATGGTGCCACTCCCTGGGCCAAGCATATACAAAGCATCACATTTCACTCCCTGGCTCCCACAGACTTGTTCAAACACATGAGTCTACAGGGGCCATATCTAGCCATAGCATAATAAAAGGTACATTTAGTCCAACTTCTAAAGTCCCTATAGTCTGTAACAGTCTCAACAATGTTAAACGTCCAAAGTTCAAGGTCTCTTCTGAGCTCCATCCAATCACTTAGCTGTAATCCCCAAAGCAAGACGGGAAACCAGCTGGGCAAACTCTAAACTCTGCACCTCCATGTCTGATGTCAAAGCAGTCTTCAGATCTCCAACTCGTTTTTCATCTTCGTTGACTGCAACAAACTTCCTTCTCTTGGGCTGGTTCCACTCCCTGTTAGCAGCTTTCCTCAGCAGATAGCCCATGGCTCTGGCATCTCAAACATTTTGGGGTCTTCAAGGCAGGTCCAATGATATAGCTTCTTGTTTCAATGTCTGGGATCTACACATGATCTTCTGGGCTCCTCCAAAGGGCTGGCATCACTTCTCCAGCTCTGGTTGATCCAGTCCACTGCCACTGCTGTTCTTGGTGGTCATCCCATGGTACTGGCATCTCCAATACACTGGGGCCTTCTGCTGCAACTAGGCTTCACCAATAGCCTCTCATAGGCTCTCTTCATAGTGCCAGACCTCAATTCCTTTGCATGACCCCCTCAATCCTGGGTCATCAACTACAATTTAAGCTGCACCTTCACCAGAGGCCTTCCATAGACTTTCACACTGCCAAGCCTCAGCTGCTCTTCATGACCCCTTCATGCCTCCAAAACCAGTACCACTTGGGTGACTCTTATATATTACTAAGTGCAGTTTCAGCATGAGGCTATCAACCTGGCTATCTCTGGAACACAGCTTCTTTGAGCTCTCAGAAAACACTTCCCAGATGATTTCATCTCAATGATGCTGGTCTCTTAATTGTCACTAATTTCTTAGCTGCAGCTAACCAATATCAACTATCCCAGTAGTCCCTTTGACTTTTCACTTTAAAGCCAGAGCCACAAGGCTGAAGCTGCTGTTTTCTGCTACTTTCTGGGGCTGAACATGCCCCCTTATTCTATTACCAGCTTTCTGTTTTCCAACTCCCTCTCTGCCTCAGCTTGCCTCTCCTGGAACTTGCTATGTAGATTGACCTTGAACTGAGAGATCTGCATGGTTCTGTCTCCTGTAATGCTGGGATTAAAGGCATAGACCACCATGCCTGGATTTAAGCTTTTCTTCTCCTAGAACCTGCTTTGTTCCAGGCTGGTCTTGAACTCAAAGATCTATGTGGCTTTATATCCTGGGTACCACCATGCCTGGGTCTAAAGTTAGCTGGGTGGGATCTTGTCCCCAAATCCTTTAATCTGTTATCTCTTAGAACATAGGATTCGGTTCCATTTCACTTCCTGGTGCTCCTTTAACACTTGAACCATATATATTTTTCCTTTCTAACTTGCTATGCTTGTTCAAAATGCTCTTCATGAGACTTAACCAGAGAACAAAGTCTATGACAAGTGTCTCTGAGACTTCCTTTGTCAATGTAATTAATCTGAGTTGATTCACCTTAGTCTCAGGCAGACTCTTCAGAAAAGGGCAAAAAGCAGTCATGTTCTTCACCAAAATACCACAAACACAGTATCTAGGCCACATACTGAAATTCTTCTTCATTGAAACATTTTGGGCCAGGTCTGCAGAGTTCAAATCACTCACAGCAACAAAGTCTTCCATATTCCTACTAGGATGGCCACTAAGCCCAATTTAAAGCGTTCTACTGCTTTCCAAAGTCCCAAAATCCACATTCCTCCAAACAAAAAAGCATGGTCAGGCCTATCACAGCAATACCCCAGCCCCTGGCACCACCTTCTGTCTTGGTTAGGGTTTTACTGCTGTGAACAGACACCATGACCTCTTATAAAGGACAACATTTAATTGGGCTGTCTTATAGGTTCAGAGGTTCAGTCAGTCATCATCAAGGTGGGAGCATGGCAGCATCCAGGCAGGCATGGTGCAGAAAGAGCTGAGTGTTCTACATTTTCATCTAAAGGCTGCTAGTAGAAGACTGACTTCCAGGCAGCTAGGATGAAGGTCTTAAAGCCCAAGCCCACAGTGACACACCTACTCCAACAAGGCCACACCTCCTAATAGTGCCACTCCCTGGGCCAAGTATATACAAACCACCACACTGACTATCCATATCCTTTCCAGGTGTCCCAGTGTCACGAGAAGGGAGCAGTGTATTCTGAGCCAAGATAAAGGGGTTCCTCACTTACCCATCCTACAACCCCAATAGGAACTGCTTGCATTACTAGAGCTATTTAATATCTATATGGGTTCCCAACTTAGCCCTCACTGATCGGCCTCTTTATGAAACCACTAAGGAGTCTCCGGAAGAGCCACTCTTTTTTTTTTTTTTTTTTTTTTTAAAGATTTATTTATTTCATTTATATGAGTACACTGTAGCTGTCTTCAGACACACCAGAAGAGGGCATCAAATCTCATTACAGATGGTTGTGAGCCACCATGTGGTTGCTGGGATTTGAACTCAGGACCTCTAGAAGAGCAGTCAGTGCTCTTAACCACTGAGCCATCTCTCCAGCCCCCCGGAAGAGCCACTCTTCTCCCACCCATGAGCCTACTTAAGCCCGCTCTCTACTGTGCCTCTATCCTAGCACTTCCAGACCTGCACAAACCCTATTTCTTCTTACATGCTAACCAAGGACAAACCCTCACAGTGCTCTGCCAGACAGGGGAGGGTGATACATATCACTCCACAGTCTATTTCTCCACACAGCTAAATGAGGTCACCAGGGGCCTCCAGACCCTGATCACAGTGCCACTGCTCGCCCCCAAAGCAAACAACATTGACCCACGAGTCCTCGTTACATGCTCACCCGAGAACCTCACCAGCCACCAGGAGTTTCTAACTCCCCAGCCAGAGGCCAGCTTCTCTATGCATACTTATTATAATGATCCCAACCTTGTATTTGAGCCATTTCCACCCTCAACCCCACAACGCTCCTCCCAGTAACCCGTCCCCATCCCTGCACCTCCTTCACTCATGCTCAGAGACACTCCACCCCTGTTCTTCTGCCCATATCTTTGGCTATCCCTGAAAAAGACCCAGACTGGTTCACCACAGGATAGGCTATGCTTGAAGGGGTCTAAGTGCCCCCACAAGCTCACGCATGCTAGATGTGATGTCCCTACCCCTTCCCACAACTTCGCAACAGGCAGAGTTCATTCTCCCACCCAAGCTCTCATGCTCGCTCCCAGCCTCACAGTCCAAATATGCCTACAACATAACACGCTCCAACATCTTATTTTTAGCTTTTAATTAATTCTTCATAAGTTTTACATCATGTATGCCAGCCCCACTCATCTTCCTGTCCCCTCAGATCCTCCCTTCACTCTTGTAACACACATCTCCCCCAAATAAAAATTCACAAGCAAACAAAAAACAAAGCATAGAAAATATCTCCTCATGGAAGCTGTAGTGTGTCCCATTATGTCCCAGTGTGTCCCAGACTAGATCCCTCTGTCCACACATCTTCACTGGCAAATGTTCATTGCAATGTCTGTGGAGAGCCTTTGGGGCTGCTTGGCAGGAATATGACATTGGCCAAGGACAAGGAAATGTGCTTTAGGCAGGAATCTGACTTTGGGCCATGACAAGGAAGTAAGTCCAGACAGGAGTCTATTTTTAGGCTAAAACAGAGAAGTAATTTCAGTCAAGAATCCAAGTCTTAGGTTAAAACAAAGAAGTAGGCCTCAGGCTTGAATATGACTGTGGGCTAGGACAGGGAAGTAGGCTCAGATATTTTTATCAGCCAGATGAGCCCTTAAAACAGCAAGAGTGATCACAGGGTGATCATGGGACTCTGTATATTGCCTTGTTTGTTTTGTGACTGTTTGTTTCTATTGTATTGTTGGTTCCTCAACTTAGAACTGACCTAAATACTTGCATGTAATTAAAAGGGCTTAAAAGAAAAGTTGAATTAAACAAACCTGCCTTCAGCCTCAGAACTGGCTGGGGTTTGCTGCATTTTTGTCTAATCGTCTCTTTTCTTTTAATCCTCACTCCTGCGCTGGAGAACTGGTTGACTGACTGAGCGGGCTTGGTCAAATGTCTCTCTGGCTTTAGCGGCACCAGCAATACTGGATCCTCACCAGACCTCTTCCCACTTATCCTGTGGTTGCCCTGAGTCATGGAGATCCTGCAGCTTTGGATCAGCAGGTCTGGCCCTTTCACAAGCCCCACCAGTTGGTGTAGGTTTAGGGGTGGGCAAAGTCCTGCTTGGATGGCAGCTGAGCTGGTCAGCCTGCTATCTCTTGCACATCTGCACTGCCAGGGCGAGCTCTCCAGCACTGCCCTGGCTATGCTGCCCATTGCATCCATCAGCAGGAGGCAAGGTCAGCTCTCCTGCTCTCATGACTTCAGGGTCGGCTCACAGGCACCCAGACCTCCAGAGTCAGTTCCACTGTGCTGCCCAGTCAAGGCATGGGGCCCACTCTCCAGGCACTGCAGCGGGTGAGGGGCTGGGATAGCTCTCCAGCTCTCACACCCTCAGAGTGGCTCACCTGTGCTCCCAGCTCCACTGTGTTGCCCACAAGGTGCATGACCTGCTCTCCTGAGTGCTGCAGCCAGTGAGGGAACAGAGCCAGCTCATGACCCAGGGGACAAGCTCTACTTGCAGGTAGCAAGAGGGGGGTGTGGGGAAGGGCATCAACTCTGTGCCACTTCATGGTGGAGAAACGGCAGGGCCAGACCTCCCTCCCTCACCTGTCCCCCTCGACTACCACCAGGGCCAGCTCTACTGTGCAGTCCAGAGAGGTGCAGAGTCAACTCTCCTGTGTGCTACTATAGGGGAGAGGTTGGGCCAGCTCTCCACAGTGGCTCAGTCAGCAAGGGTTGGGGCCTGTTCTGTTAGACTTCAGAGTGCAGCTTAGAACAGACAACAGCAGACCAAATGGTTCCAAAGGGGAGGGGGTTTATTCAGGAGATAGGGAAGAGGAGAGAGAGAGCAGAGAAGTAGAGGAGTAGAGGCCGGCCATGACCACGTGGAGAGAGGGGGAAGGGAAGGGAGGAAGGGCGAGGAGAAGCTAGAGGCAAGAGAGTAAGAGAGTAAGAGAGAGAAGAGGAGGCAAGTAGCCCCTTTTATAGTGGGCAGGCCTACCTGGCTGTTGCCAGGTAACTGTGGGGAGGAACATACCTGGCTGTTGCCAGGTAACTGTGGAGGTGGAGTTTAGATAGAATACTAACAAGTTCTGCACCACCTTTGGACATCTATGTGGTCCCA
This sequence comes from Grammomys surdaster, assembly GCF_004785775.1. Lineage (NCBI taxonomy): Eukaryota > Metazoa > Chordata > Mammalia > Rodentia > Muridae > Grammomys > Grammomys surdaster. Next base: position 4,599,442 of record NW_021604678.1, read on the forward strand.
GGTAGCTGCACAAACCAGAGATACCCCTGTGGTTTCTATTGGTAACATGAGCCACTGACACCAACCCCTGCTGTTGCATGGCCATGAAGCCAGACATGGCCCTCAGCTGCCACACTGGCTGAGACTTCACCATGGCCTCTGATGTTGGGGCTGGGTGCTCACAACAGGCTGTTCTTTTCCACTCTTGAGTCTCTGGTTCCATCTCTCCTCACAATGCTCAAACTGCTCCACTTCTCTTTCTCTCCCCTATGTCTACCACATACTTACACATTGTAGTGGCTCCAGCTGGGGGTGAGCCATGAAGCTGGCTGACATGAAAAGGGTAAACGATAGACTCTCATCTCAGTAGCCAGGCTGATCAAACAGTCTGATAGACTGTGCTGTCATATCCTGACCAAAGTCTAACAATGAACTACCATCCCCACAGCCAGTCTTGTACACACACACACACACACACACACACACTCCTTTCTGCAGCCATCTGCCCCTCTGGTGGCTGACTCCTGACTCACCTCCATTCCCTGCTTCAGCCTTTGTTCAGCCTCCACTCTCCTTCTGATGCAGGCACTTCCTCCTCATCTCCACTGACAGGCTATTTCAAAATGGCCAGCCCAACCCTGTGAGAGTTACCAAAAGGCAAACCCTAACTCTAACCTCCGCCCTTCCCTGTTTCCTTCTCACCAATGAGAGGTCAGTTACCTGCCCTAGACCGGCAGGTAGACTTCATCCGTATGACCCCAGTCAAGTACTTACTAGTATTTATAGGTACCTTTTCAAGATGAGTTGGGGCTCTCCTCCACTCCTTCAATGACCCTGCATGTATCTATTTGACTACTCAAATCACATCCCTTCTCTGCCCCAGTCCACTGAGTAAGTGGAGAGGATGGATGGGACCATAAAAGAAATCCTCATCAAACTACAGAATTCAACCAAGGTGAAACGCCTACCAGTACTCCACCCTAATCAAACTCCAAGGCTTGCCAATAAATCTCTCATCAGTCTCTTTGAGCTTATATACAAGAGACCCCCTTGTGCCCTGGGGACTCAACAGACACACCCCAACTTCTGTCCCTAGCTCACAGCCTTCTGTCCTACCCTCTCCACTACAGCAAATGTGGTATATGTCCCAGATGATCCAGTCTTCCCTAACACCTAAACGGCAGCACACACACAAGGTCATTTACTCATCCTACCACTACAAAATTAAATAATGTTAACAGTCTTCACAGACTCAAGAAGCCTTTCCCAACATGCGCAATCTCCATCCAACTTTGTCTCTAGGTGTCGTGTGCCCCCCCAACCCCTCCCGAACAGATATCTCAATGCTTTTAGATGTTTCTGTTTTGTAACAGATTCCTCTGAGATCAAAACTTTAGCAGGTAAACAACTCAAAATAGCTTAAGAACTCCCTGAAACTGACCAGATTCATTGAGCCCTTCCTTGCCCAAGTAAGCAGAGCCCAGCTGCCCAGAAGACACTCAGATAAGCTAAGAAGCAAAGAAGACTCCCAGAGGAGAAAAGCTACCTGCAATAAGCAGAAGCCAGCCAAGCTGCCTGAAACAGGTTTAGGGCAACTGAGGACCTGAAAAACCAAACCAAAACAAACAAAACAAACCACTCACCAAACTGTTAATCTGCTCGCAGGCTGTGAGTGTGTTCCAGGTTCGTAGCTTTGTGGGTAGGGTTTGGTGATGCAGCTGTCTTTGGATCATTTTGCTCTCTAAGTAACCCTACACCCATATAAGTAGACAAGGGCTCTGTCTCATCTCTTACCGTGAATGAGCTTGTGTTGTGATGACATCTCACAACATGGATTTCAGGACTGGCTCCTAATCTCCAGAAGAGACTCACACAATATGGCTGCCTACAGATGAATCCCTTGAAAACATGGACGGATGCAGATGGCCCTTCCTCAAATACTGGTCTTGGGTCAATTTTCCTCCCTAAGGAACATGGCCAGAAGCACCTACGGAAGGACAAGGAGTCAGGTCCCTTATAGGATATGGGGGACATACATAAGAATGGTGTAGTTTAGGAAGTTAACCATAAAAAAATCCTTCTACATGGGGTACCTAAAACTTTGGCTTGCAATTGTACATCCATGGGGCAAATGGACCCCTCCAAACTTTACAATTGACAATAGAACAAAGCAAAAACAAAAACCGATTTCTGTTCCTGTGAGCACAAACACCTAGACCCCTGGTACCCAGCCCATGCCTCATCCCCAGGATTGGGAACACCATGAAAACAACAGTCATCCATTCTTCAATCCCAACATCTCTCTCATAGTAGTGTTACAGCTTGCAAATTCCGGCCACACTTTGCTGTCCATGCTGACCTAGAGCTGGGGAAAGAAAGACTCCTGGGTTTGTCTGAGGGCCTTCTAAATGACATATACTGGGTAGTCATATCCAGCCAAACACTATAACATGACTTTCATGGACCTCCTGGCTTCTCTAATCCAACTAATTCTGGCCAACATCTTACTGTGTGACCAGGTCTACTTCTCTGCTTGCTCTCGATATCCAACTACCTCTGCCTTCTTCTCCCAGAGACACCCCCTCACCCCCCCCACCCCCGCTGCATGGAATTTCCAACAACCTCCCTTTTTCTGCTCAGCTATTGGCTGTCAGGTGTTTATTAAAGTCAACCAGAGCATATCTTAGGCAGGTGAGGAAGAAACAAATATTTACATATCCTGCCAGCATGGTGCTGGTGCAGCAATTAACAATTGAGAATACAGGGGCACATTTCATAACTAGTTGATACAATATGAAGATTACCCCAAAATGGCACAAACCAAATACAGGCCAACTGCATAGAACATTGTAGTGGTTTGAATAATAATGCCCTACCTCCTTAGATTTAATGCCACTCATTAGGAGTGACACTTGAAAGAAATTTGGGAGTGTGGCTTTGTTAGAGTAGGCCTGGCCTTAGCGGAAGATGTGTGTCCCTGGGAGTGACATTTGACATCACATTTGATATTTCTGATGCTCAAGCAAGGCTCAGTGGCTGTCTCTTCCTATTGCCTTTGGATCCAGATGCAGGACTTTCAGCTACTCTTTCAGTGTCATGTCTGCCTGCATCCCCGCCATAATAACAACGCACTAAACTGTAATTAAGCCCAAATTAAAAGAGTTACAGTGGCCATGATGTCTCTTTACAGCAATAGACTAGAATAACAGTTGGTACAGTGAGCTGGTGTTGCTTTGACAGACCTGACCATGTGGACTTTGGATTAGGAAAGCAGTTGAACACTTTGCGTGGGACTTAATGGGCCATACCAGTAAAAGCATGGAAGGCGGTGGGCAGAGAGCAATGTAGACTATGAGATCCTGGCTGAAGAGTTTTCAGAGGAGAAGAATATTAGTAAGTGGCCTAGTGTGATGCTATGTATATGCTTGGCCCACGGAGTGGCACTATTAGAAGGTGTGGTCCTACTGGGGTAGGTGTGTCACTGTGGGTGTGGGCTTTAAGACCCTATTCCTAGCTGCCTGGAAGCCAGTCTTCACTAGCAGCCTTCAGATGAAGATGTAGAACTCTCAGCTCCTCCTGCACCATGCCTGCCTGGGTGCTGCCATGTTCCTGCCTTGATGATAATAGACTGAACCTCTGAACCTGTAAGCCAGCCCCAGTTAAATGTTGTCCTTATGAGAATTTCCTTGGTCCTGGTGTCTGTTCACAGCAGTAAAACCCTAACTAAGACAGAGCACAAGGAGATTAAAAGTTTAAAGAAAAGCCTGGTGCTAAATGGAATAAAGGGACCTCAGGGCGAGACCCACCCAGCTCAGCTTCCAATCTGTGGAAAGGAATCGAAGAAAAGGCTAAGCAGTGAAGGAAAGCATCAACAAGAAAGCTGATGCAGATATGATTAAACAACGGGGCCTCCATCTTTCAGACTCAGCAAGCAGAACTTGGCAGCTTTAGCCACGTGGTTCTGACTTTAGAATCAAGGTGTTTGACAGGGTCTGTGGAATTTCCCTCCACAGCTAAGGAAAGTGCTGAGGCCAGGTGTGTGGCAGGGGTGTCCCTGCATGAAGGCCCAGAGAGGCCACTGAGTGAAGCTGTGAAGTGAATTCTGATTGGAGTCCCCAGGATGTTAGAGGTGCCAGAGTCATGGTATACCCACCAAGGAAAGTCACAGGCTGGGTATGTAAGCAGCCCAAGAGAGAGAATTATGTGGTCTGTTTTGTGATTTTGATTATGATTTTAGAGAGAGTTACAGTTGAGAGATTGCCTTGAGACTCAGAAGAGACTGAACTTTGGAATTTTAAACATTTACTGAGATTGTGATAGACTATGCCGACTTTTGAAGATGGACACTGGATGCATTTTTGCATTATAATATTATAAGCCTATGGGGGGGTGTCAGGGAAAGAACACAGCAAAAGAACACTGACCAAGATAGACAGGAAACAAATTGTACCCACTTGTTCCCAGGCCAATCATCAAATGGCACTTTCTTTGCATGTCAGATTGGCATGTAACATTTATTACCCCGGAGGGAAATGTACCACAGTCTTCCTCTCTCCAGACTTAGTCTTCTGGGTCAGCTAGTCTATCAATATCTTGTCCATCATAGGAGAGAGAGAGAGGCCCCCTGCTACTCTCCATACTCCTGAGAAGCCCTAACAGTTGACAACCACTGCTGCTTCAACAACACTAGGGACCCAACAGGTATAATACAGCCAACTGACTAACCAGATTGGGGAAGAGCTGATCCTCGTACAACACCAAGTATAGTCAGTCACCCTGCAAAATCAGACAGATGCCCTGGCTGCAGCTGTCTTCCCAAACCGAAGAGGACTAGAGTTAATTGTCAAAAAGGGAGGCATCTGTGCCTTCCCAGAGGAAGAATGGTGTTTATATGAAAACCAGTCCTGCCTAGTGTGGGAAAATGCACAACAATTTTTTAGAAAGAATCAGAAGTAGAGAAAATGTAGACAGTGTTTTCTGGAAAGACACACCTGTAAGTTGCCCCCCTCGACAGGCTCAGTCAAAGTGAATACAGTTATGATTGTATTAACTTTACTCTTCTGTTCCTTCCCTTTCAACTGTCTCACCAAGTTCCTCTAGCAAAGACTGTAAGTTTTCAGCACCCAGGGGATCACTGAATTCTTCATGGTTGGTGGCTACCAACTTGGAAGCCTGCTCAACCTGTCCCCTTTGTCTTTGAGAGGGAGCCTTGCTCTAGCAGGAAGCAGCCTCTGCAAAACTATGATCCCTCTCCTTTCTCCTTTTACACTTTCCAGGGTATGTTGTGTAATAAATAGCCTCAGGCCAGGAGGCTCTACTGGGTGATAGCCATGGGCCATGGAGAACTGCTTAACCTCAGCCTGAACTTTCTGCTTCACCTACAAAAGCACTATTTCTGGATAGAGAAAACAACTCACCCTGCCCCCATCAAAATAGCTGTAACTTCCTGGTAGCTCTGCCAGTGTCCCTCACCCCTCTGAATATGCTCAACTTTCATCCCAAGGAAAGGTTATGGCCCCTCACTGTTCCAGTGGACAGTCTCAACCTGTTGAAATGGAGTCCATCTGTTTTCTGCCTCACTTGCATTACACCAGGCTCTTATCCCTTTGGAACCGAAAGCCCAGACTAACCCTTCTGTTTATAAACTGCCCTACCCATGATGTTTTTTTCACAGCAATAGAAAAGTAGCAAATACAGCTTGGCTGAAAAACGATTATTGAATGCGTGTATATGTTGTGTGCATGATGTCTGCATGTGGGCACACAACCTGGAGGTCAGAGGTCAGCTTCCTGGCATTACTTCTTCCACTTTCACCTAGGTGCCAGGACCTTTATCGGCTGAGCCCTGTCATTGTCCCTTTAATATGGGTTTAAATATCTGCATATTTAATATATGTGTGTATATACATATTTAGCACATATAGCACTGTCTTAACAGGTTTCTCCCATTGTCCTCTTCTCCACTTTTCCTTCCCATTGAAACTCTTCTTCCTCCCATCAAAACCCCCTTCCTTCTTTCCTTCATCTTTGTGTGTGTGTGTGTGTGTGTGTTCTACTGCATTAAATTAGGGTCGTCACTTGAATGAGCACAGGTGCAGCATTATTTATCCAAACAAGAGCAACTTACACCATGAGGAATATGGCTCTTGTCCCAACAACCATTAACTGCCTGTAGGGTTCAGAGAGAGGGAAGGATTAATGAGGTTCCACCTCCATCCATGAGGACATGTTACTGGGGCAGTCTTATGCAGGTCTTACAGCCACATTGTGGCTGTCTAGTTTTACTCGTTTTTTTTTTTCAAGATAAGATGTTGTTATAGATTCTGATGATTAGTTTCAAATTTGTGAATTCAAGTGATCTTCTAGGCTCAGCTCCCAGAATTGCTAGGATTGCAAGCTATCTTCTTCATACTGAGTGCAAGTATTTATTTGTTAAATATTTATTCATTTATTTGAGAAAGGTCTCAAAGAGCAGCACACTCTGGCCTCAAACTCACTATAACTTCTGACTATCCTCCCTCCATCTCCCAAGTCCTGGGTTTGTAGGTTGTGTGCCAGCATGTCCAGTTTATGTAGTTCTAGGAATGAACTTCATGTGTGTTTGCATGCAAGACAAACACATCCCCAGCCCTTTGAGTTGTCATCATCATTGTCTTCCTCCTCCCCCTCCCCATCTTTTCTCCTCCTCCTCCTCCCTCCTCCTCCTCCCTCCTCCCTCCTCCTCCTTCCTCCTCCTCCTCCCTCCCTCCTCCCTTCTTCCTCCTCCTCCTAACTCCTCCTCCCTCCTCCCTCCTCCCTCTTCCTCCTCCTCTTCTTTTTCTTCTTCTCCTTCTTCCTCCTCTTCCTCTTCCTCCTCCTCCTCCTCCTCCTCCTCCTCCTCCTCCTCCTCC
>NW_021604678.1:4606409-4626409 GCF_004785775.1 Grammomys surdaster
CCTCCTCCTCCTCCTCCTCCTCCTCCTCCTCCTCTTCTTCTTCTTCTTCTTCTTCTTCTTCTTCTTCTTCTTCTTCCAAATAGGGTGTCATTATGTAGCTGTGGCTGCCTGGAACTCACAATGTAGATAAGGGTAGTCTTTAATTCACAGAAATCGACTTGCTCTCTGCCTCACAAGTGTATGCTACCAGGCCTAGCTTAAGTCTCATTTTTAATGTCATTAAAATGTGCTTTTCTGTGCAGATGATACCACTGAGAAAAAGTAATAGTCATAGGTAAACAGCATTGCTTTTTGTAGATTTGTCTCGACAGAAGACATCATAACTCTTTAATTCACCGTCCTGATGAGTCACACAACATGAGGAACTGTATTAAAGGGTAACAGCATCAGGAAGGCTGCTCTAGGGTCTACTGGTGTCTTAGTTAGGGTTTTACTGCTGTGAACAGACACCATGACCAAAGCAACTCTTATAAGGACAACATTTAATTGGGGCTGGCTTACAGGTTCAGAGGTTCAGTCCATTATCATCAAGGTGGGAACATGGCAGCATCCAGGCAGGCATGGTGTAGGAGGAGCTGAGAGTTCTACATCTTCATCTGAAGGCTGCTAATACTCACTTCCAGGCAGCTAGTGTGAGGGTCTTAAGCCCATGTGCAAAGTGACACACCTACTCCAACAGGGCCACACCTAATAGTGCCACTCCCTGGGCCAAGCACATAGAAACCATCACAACTGGTTATCTCCTTGGAGTCTCTTCTTGTTAAACTACATTCTGTGTTTTATCTTTAGCAGCTTAAGAAAAGAAGCCAGGCAGTGGTGGCGCAGGCCTTTAATCCCAGCACTTGGGAGGCAGAGGCAGGTGGATTTCTGAGTTCGAGGCCAGCCTGGTCTACAGAGTGAGCTCCAGGACAGCCAGGGTTACACAGAGAAACCCTGTCTCGAAAAACCAAAAAAAGAAAAAAAAAAGATTTATTATATATGTGTGCTTACTTGCATGTGTGTATGTGTATGAGAACATGCCTGGTACTCTTGAAGGGTGGAAGAGGGTGTCAAATCTCCTGGAACTGGAGTTACAGACAGATGTGAGCTGTCATGTGGGTGCTGGGAACTAAATCCCAGTCCTGTGAAAGAGCAATGTGTGTGAATTGATGAGCCATCTCTCCAGCCCTCACAACATCTTATTTTCTTGTCACTCCCTGAAATTACAACATTGACTTGTCATTTGTCATGCCCACTAGGATGTGAGGTCCATGTGACTAGAGACTATCTGTTTCATACATGTATATTCCCAACACCAAAAACGTACTCGTGCTGCGTCTTGCATGGTTGATGTGAGGAAATCGAACTAGAAACCACGTCAGCACTGAAGAAACTTTTACTTTCTTGGTTTTTGGTTTTGTTGTTGTTGTTGTTGTTTTTTGTTTTTTACTTGTTTTGTTTTGAGGCAAGCTATCACTCTGAAGCTTAGGCTGACCTCAAAGTCAAGGCTATCCTCCTGCCTCAGCCTCTCCATACTGGGACTGGCACGTGTGCATCCCCATATACAGCTTCTAAAAAAAATGAGATGCATTCTGAAAGTAGAAGCTGGTGACTGAGTGGGTGGGCAGAGTGAGATTAAAATGGGTGCAGGAGAAGGTTGAGATGTCAGGAGATGGAGGAAGCAGATTTATGAGCAGAAGTATTTTTTCAGATGTCTAAAACTCAGGACATCTCTGGTTTTCAAAGTGCAGGTATCACATAGATTGTTGGGTATGCTGCTTTGCAGTAACATGACTAAACTTTCTTATCATTTGAATAATTTTTTGAGTGGTACTTTTTCAATTGTGTTGAAAGGCACCCATTATTTCAGTTAAACAGGTAAGACTGATTATTGTAGGCAGATTTCATTGGTAAAATAAAACCTTACCATTAGTAGTTGATGAGCCTCTGTATCATCTGAATAGACTGAGAACTTCTTGATTACTGAGACTAATATAGAAGGCTTGTTGTCTGGAAAATGGGTAACTTTACCTAGTTTCACAAAACTAATTAAAAAAATTTTTTTGTGTGTTTTGAGGTTATAAAACAATTATATCATTTCCACCTTTCCTTTTCTCACTTCAAAGTCTACCATATAAATCCATCCATTGTTCTTTTAAATTCATGGTCTCTTTTTCTTTAATTGTTGTTACATATATGTGTGTGTGTATGTGTGTTGTGTATGTATGTGTGTATGTATGTTTGTGTATATTTGTAAATATATAAATACACCCTGTTCAGTCTATATAATGTAACTTGTATGTGTATGTTTTTAGGGCTGACCATTTGGTGTTGGATAACCAATTAGTGTGTGCTTCCCTGAGGAAGACTATTTCTTCTGATCTCAGTATTTCTTGTTACCTGTACTTTTATTTTGTGCATGTGGGTTTTTTGTCTGCATGCCCATCTGTGCACCACCTGTGTGCCTGATACCAGAAGAGGCTAAAGAGGGTGTCAGAGATCCCTGGAGACTAGAGTTAGAGAAGGTAGTGAGCTGTCTTGTGAATGCTTGGAACTGAAGCCAGGTCCTCTGCCAGAGCAGCATGTGCTCTTAAGCACTGGGCCATCTCTCCAGCAACAAAGCCAACTCTTAACAACCTGCTTTAATCCTGCTGAGGATATTCTTCAGGAGAATAAAAGGTCCATCCTGGTCACATGCTAGTTAACGTGATGAAAGGCATTGAACCTGTGTGTTTTGTGTAGCAATGGGTTCTGGCTGTTTCTTCTTGTTCCCGTTCATTGCCTCATGATGTCTGAGCAAACTGTCCATACCACCTGTAGATTGGCTTAGAAGATTAGCAAAGGGTCTCTCTATACCACCAGTAGACTGGATCTAGAAGATTAAAACTGTTTCCTTGACTGAGCTACCTTGTCCTGGAGAGTGACCCTAGTCAAAGTATTAAATCTATTTTGATTTTTGGTGATGCTGGGGTTGACCCCAGGTCCTCCAGCATGCTAAGCATTGGATCAGAACTGTTCTTACTAAGGCCTCACACAGCATCCCAGTGTTGCCTGAAACATACTTGAAGCCTCTAAAACAGAAGAAGTTTTGATGGCCCTCATATTGAGGGGTGACATTGCTTCCTTTCCAGTGGTTTGGGAAAGTAGCATCTCCAGCCACTTCTTACATATGAATGAGCTTAGAAAATACCTACCTTTTTTTTTTTCTCCTTAAGAAAGTTCATACATCAGCTGGACAGTGGTGGCGCACGCCTTTAATCCCAGCACTTGGGAGGCAGAGGCAGGCAGATTTCTGAGTTCGAGGCCAGCCCGGTCTACAGAGTGAGTTCCAGGACAGTCAGGGCTACACAGAGAAATCCTGTCTCGAAAAAAAAAAAAAAGTTCATACATCAAGAAATCTCCAGGTGTATTTATGCCAGTTCTAAAGTGAGAGGAAGAGGAGAGCCATTTGAAATCTCTAGGTGAAAAAAACCTAGTTTGTCTGAGTTTGATCATTTAAAGATTCAATGAGAAATTATTGTGTCAATATATTTGTTACATAATCTCTACCTTTATATAATATCTATTTCTATATATATGTGAAAAATAAAACTAGGATATATAGGAATGTTATTTTTGCTCTTCAAAAACTAATGGTGTCTAGATGGCTGTAATTAAGACCAGAGATAAGCCGGGCAGTGGTGGCGCACGCCTTTAATCCCAGCACTTGGGAGGCAGAGGCAGGTGGATTTCTGAGTTAGAGGCCAGCCTGGTCTACAGAGTGAGTTCCAGGATAGCAAGAAGACCAGAGATAAATGACAACAGGCCATGCAAAGGGATGATTAATTTACTATGACAGATCTGTAAAATGCCATAGATACAACCACATTGATTTCGGAAGGATGGACAGCTTAAAGTCACACAGTTGGAAAAGAAGTTCAGGTTGGAGGAAACCTCAGTGGAACAGTAGCTGAAAGCTTTCCATCCTGAACCACAGGCAGCAGGCAGCAAGGCCTGGTAGGGCCTTTGAAACCTCAAAGCATCTCTTCCAACAAAGCCACACCTCCTAATCCTACTCAAACAGTTCCATGCCACAGGAGTGGTTGGAGGCCGTTCTCATTCTAAACCACAACCAGTGTTTCTAAAAGGCAGGCTTATCGTTTGAATCCATAGGAGAAATAAAAACCTCAGGTTCATCCTAGCTGTTGCCAACCTGCAGTATTTGACTTAAGTACAAGGCCACCTTATTTGGTTAGTATTTTCGGATGGTAGAGAAAAATGTGGAATCACTTCTACTCAACCATCTTGGCGTTTGCCTTTCTGTGATTTGCTTAATGTTGAAGACATTTCCACAGTTTGATGCATATTCTTTTATTTTAAGGATTCTGTAACAAACTGTGGCGATATATCTCGTTTCAACCTTTGGGATTTTCAGATTGTGTACAATTACTAGAAATTGATTTGAAGTCCACCATGGGAAGCATTTATTTAAACTTTCTTATGTGCTTTGCTAAGGGATAATGCCAGGTTGGCCTCAACAGTCCGTCGTCCTCCTTTCTCTGGGATCACAGTTCTGGGATTACAGCGTGTACCTAATCAGCTGGGCTGAAGTCTTGTCCCTCTATTATGTCTTTTGTAAACTTTTCCAAATCCAGTTTGGAAACTGGATACTTACTAAGCAGTCAAGTGGTTGACGACAAAAAAGTATACAGAAATCCCATTTTCTGCTAAGTCTTGCAGGAAGCTGCAAAGTCCAACTCCTGAGTAGGAATTGGACTAATAGGTTTCTTAGAGCAGTTAATTTTAAAATCTGATTCACACGCCTAACGGTGTTTCATTTTTCTTTTTATAAAATCGCCACCTCAACACCACAAACCCAAACACCTCGTAAAGATGATTCATGACATTTATATGTCCTATTTAATATAAGGACTGGACCTCGAAAAAAAAAAAAAAAGGAATCCCGGTGTCGACCTTAACACACTTCCCAATCCCTCCTAACTTCAAAGAATCGCGCCGGCTTTAGGTTCTTTTAATAACGGCGGCGAAGCCTTAAGAGTTGGGAAGCAGCTCTGAGAAAAGGCAGCCTCGACCATCAAGCGGCCTTAAGAGGGCTCCGCGGCGGAATCTCAATGTCACCCGGCGCAGGCGGGGACTGCGGAGCACTGCTTACGCTCGTCCTGCCGCCCCACGCAGGCCACCAGGCCCACAGACCAGGCTCCTGAGGGCAGCCTCCGCGAAGCCGCCGCGGGGGAGGACGAACCACACCCCTCCAGGTCCGTCGCTCCAGCCCGCTGCAGCCGAGGAGCGGCCAGTGACTCCAGGAATCCGCGGAAGGGCGGGGCCAAGGGGAGGGGGGTCTCTCTAGCCGCGCCCTCGAACCAGCGCTCCTTGTTCTCGATGGTACCCGCGCGACCCTCTTGTGCACGCCACTTCCGGTTCCCTTTAAAGGCCCGCGCCGCGAGACCGAGGAGCGTGAGAGCAAGTATAAAAGGGAACGAGAGGGCGGGCCCGTGTGGGGGGGTGGGGGACTAGCGGTGGAAGGGGCGGAGGCGCAAAGGGCGCGCTCTGGAGTCACGTGACCGGGACGCGCCGTTCTTCCGTCGGCCATTTTAGGTGGTCCGCGGCGGCGCCATTAAAGCGAGGAGGAGGCAAGAGTGGCCGCCGCTGCTACTTATTCTTTTTTAGTGCAGCCGGGGAGAGTGAGAGTGCGCGCTGCGCGAGAGTGGGAGGCGAGGGGGGCAGGCCGGGGAGAGGCGCAGGAGCCTTCGCAGCCACGCGCGCGCCTTGTCTTGTGTGCCTCGCGAGGTAGAGCGGGCGCGCGGCGGCGGCGGGGATTACTTTGCTGCTAGTTTCGGTTCGCGGCGGCGGCGGGTGTCGTCTCGGCGGCGGCGGAGGCAGTAGCACTATGTCGGAGGAGCAGTTCGGAGGGGACGGGGCGGCGGCGGCGGCAACGGCGGCGGTAGGCGGCTCGGCGGGCGAGCAGGAGGGAGCCATGGTGGCGGCGGCGCAGGGGGCAGCGGCGGCGGCGGGAAGCGGCGGCGGCTCTGCGGCCGGAGGCACCGAAGGAGGCAGCGCCGAGGCAGAGGGAGCCAAGATCGACGCCAGTAAGAACGAGGAGGATGAAGGGTGAGTAAGGGGCGGCCCCGGGCAGCCGCTCGCCAGGCCCCCTCCCCCTCCCCGCCATTAGGCCTCGCTCCCGCGACTGCCCGCCCGCAGGCCCCAGTGCAGTCGCTTGCTCGGCCGCCCCTCTTGTACCTCGGGCTCCCCTGGGCCTGCATTTCCTCCTTCCCTGCCTGCTCGCCCCCTCCCCCATCACACGTTCCCACCTTTAGCAGTCACCATGCTACTCCGCGGCCCGCCCTCTTTCCTCCCTCGCCGTGGGTCTCCTCCCACTGATTTAGCCGCCAGGATTTTTTCCCGCCTGTCGGAGCTCTCCCCCCACCCCCATGTCTCCCGAATTTCTAACCTCTTAGGCTTAAAAATGCAAACGCACAGAAAAGCTTTTTACCAGGGTTACCGCGGTTGGTTGGGTGCTTCACCCCCACCCCGAGACGGTGCGATTATTTACACGCTCTTGCTTTGGGAAAGGTGTAGGCTGTCCACCTCTCTTTTCTCCCGCGTCGGCCTCAGGCCAGTGTTTTTAGCGTTTTAAATAGTTTCGTCTTAGGACTCGTTCGTTCTGTCCACTTTACGCTGTCACCACGGCACGCTCATACAGGCCCTGCGTGTGTGCTGTAGACAGACTGGGCCTGCCGATGTCCCCGGTCTGCTGGCGCGTTGGTCTGGCTCCGCGGGCTCCATTTAAGTCCTTCCTGGTCGATGGGGCCTGTACTTGACTGGGGCTCTTCTACCTCCTGCCTGCGGTTGCCCTTCCCCCATTCTGCCAACTTATTCTCTCTACGCACCCTTTTCGCGCGCCCTCAGATTCTGGGTTGCCTATTTGTACAGATTGTAGTCTTTCTTTATTTATTCTGTGCAACTAAATTTTTTACATCTCTCTCCCGCCTTTTCAGTGCCCAGCAGCCTGTTTGGTTTCTTCTCAGTCTGACCCTCTCACTATTTATTGTTCAAAGGAGTCCACTAGCCCTTTAAAATGCAATAATTCCTGTGGTGTTCAATGAATTAATTTTTTTCAGGTTTTTTTAAAATACTAACTTGCTTCCTCTAATTGAAGTAACTTTTATATCGCCACCAAAAGCTGCTTTTAATATGTTAAAATGCAGCCTTTGAGAGCTGAGTATCATACAGGAGATAAGGAAAGGGGGGCTGGATCCGGGTCCTTAGATTTTCTTGTTCCCATTACAGATTGCTGATCTTGAGTTACGGTTTCGATACTTTTTATAATGGGGCTGTGCGTATGCAATTTTTTTCACTATAACCAGGAGAACGATTTGGTGGGAAGTTTATAAAAAGGTGTCATTTAAACCCGTGATTTCCACTAGTGGTTAAGGGTATAAAATTTGTAGGGTTGTTGGGACAGTGGAGAAGTACTTGGAATATAATTTAAAAAAAAAAATCTCAGTTGAGGCTGACTCTCTGCAGTCTGCTAACGGTTGTACTGGCTCTAGTGGGGAGTTGAGGGTGGGATGGGAAGTGAATTTAATTAAATGGAACTAATATTGAATGATACGTGGCTTAAGATGAGAAGGGAATACATGTTAAATATTTGAAGAAATTAAGTTTTTTAACCTTTTGGTTTTTGCTTTCTGAAGTCTGTTCTTTGGACAGAGGCACCAAAATGGTTAACTGTGTAACTGGGGCAGGCTTTCTATTACCCTTGAGCTTTGACGTTAGAAAGTAGCCAGCTGTCTTTGTAGTTGTTTTTTGTTGAACTGAAATATAAATGAATTAGTTTTTAACCCTAACAATGTCAAAAACTAAAACTAGAATTTTGATTGGTTGCTGTACCGGTTGTTAATTCCCTAGCCATTCAAACTCCTCCCCACGACACACTGAAGCAGCGACGGCACAGCGGGAAGAATGGTAAAACTTTTAAATTTTATTTCTGTCTTATAAAGATTTCAGTAGTCATAACATGCAGAGGCTCTGTAATTTAGTTGCCCATTGAGTCCCAGGAGATTTAGACATTAATACTGTAGGATAAGTCTTGCGCCTGGGATGTAAGGCCTTTGTAGCTACCCTAAATAATCTGTGGGCAAAAATGCCATTGCGTGATATATGGTTTGTGGTAATGCATGATGAGTTGACAATTTGGCCAACCTAAACGAAATGTAATTAGTAATTTTTCTTTTAAATATGGGCAAGCAAAAGTTACTGTATTTTATTTAGTTTTTATTAGGTTGAAATATTTTTGTTTAAATTCTAAGCTTAATGCTAAATATAAAGGTTACTTGATAAAGATTGCGTGTTAAAATGTCTTGCATGTTATACTGAAGTATTCTGTCAAGTAGACAGTTCTTTAAGTATTACTATGCTTTATGCAAAGTCCTGTATTTCTTCGACAGTATAAATACTTTAAGCATTGTGTGTATAATATAGGTGGGCTAAATGTGGCTTTCCACTACAGCTCTTATCAGCTTTTTTATTTTCAGTGTGATTTGGCTGGAATGTTAATTACAGTTGGTTGACTTGTGTTCACATTTGCATGACTTCCCTTTGGAGGCTGGTAGGTTGAGTATTCTTTTTATCCCACTTCTCCCTCCTGAAATGTCAGTCTCTGTCCTTAGGATCATACTTAAATTTTCCTGGGACTGTGTCTCTACCATTGGAGATTAGAAAGCCAGTTCATTGTCTTATGTCTATACAAACCATATTCTATTTAATTATTTTGGATAACATTTAAATTTTATGTGGGTTTTTTAAAACTTCCCATCTGATATTTGTCCAGTTTTAGTTGGAGGTAAAGTAGTTTAACAGACACAAGAAAAAACAAGCGAGGGTCTGAGTGACATAATGATGAGATGAATATTCTGTTTTGGTGCCTGCTGGGCATAGAAGTTGACTAATAATGGCAAATTAAACCTTATTTGACTTCTATTTGAACCTTAGTTGTTTGTAGTAAGTTGAATTTGTTTTTACTGTTAAAAAAAGTTATCTTTGCTCCTTTGTTCAGTAGCAAATACTTGTAGATCTTTCTGGGATCAGTTTTTGGAGAAAGTTATGGAACAGTCCAGATAGATGATGGCCAGTTCTCCTCTGGCAGACTTCCTGAGGTGTAGGTTTTGCTCAAGCAGTATTGTACTTGGAAGGCACCCTTACTTTCCAGCACTTGTTTTGGAGACAGTCTCACTCACTATATTGCCCAGGCTTAGGAGGCTCTCTCCTCAGCCTAAAACGTCTCTTGGACTACAGGTGTGTGGCCACTATGCAGCCGGATCTCCTGTTGTCCCACCTCCTCTCTTTCTCTAATTTGATGTGATAAATGTTCATTTACCAACTCCGTTTTGTTGTAGATGTTAGACTTTCTGAGCAAAACACTGAAGATCTTTAAGCGTACCTTTTTGCTGTCTATACACCCATTGTTTGTTTTTCACACCAGTTTAATAATAAAGTCTCTGGAGTGGAGATGAGACCAGTCAGTAGAGTAAATGTCGTGTGGAGTTAATTTCTTAAAAACACTGGTGTGTAGCTCCTGTAGAAATGAAGTTTCATCTTGAAGTACTATTTCTGAGAAAAGGTCTCCTATATCTCTAGGCTGGCCTTGTCCTAATATTCCTGTCTCCACCTCAAGTGTTGGGGACTGTAGGTAAATGCTACTCTTTTTAGTTTTCCTGCTAAAATACTTTTTAAAGATTAATTTTTTATTTGACATTTTTTATTATGTATTATTGTTTATTCATATATAAACATGAACAGTTATTTTTAGAAAAGCAGCCTTCTTTCAAGATTAATGGGTTTGGTAACTGATTCATTACCATAGTAAAATGGCTTCCTGGGTTACCTTTAAAATTGTGTTTTGATGTTGGGTTCATCTGTGTATCAGTGCTTATGTGGAGGTCAGAAGAGGCTAGTGAGTCTGTTCTCATTCTGTAATGTGGGTCCTGGGGATTGAACTCTCGCCATCTTGGCCCCTTTACTATCTATCTACAACTTTTAAGATCCCTATTTCTTAGATATAATTAGTGGCATTGGAATTTCTCATTTTGCTTTCAGTGTGTAGTCTTTAGTGTTTCGGTTCTTTGCGGGTAGGTAGTGTCTGGTGAAATGTGCATACCATGATGTAAGGTATGGGGGACAGTGTTTGAACTTACAGAACATTGGAAACCTAGAATATACTGATTTATAGACAGTTTTACCAGATTAGTTACAATGACTCATTCCCCACCCTAACCCCCAACTCTCCAGAGTGTGGTTGAGTAGGAAGCATGGCAGTTTCATTGAGTTGTCAGTGGGGCACTTGTCAGGCTAGTATTCCAGCTGGCCCTGTTAGTGTGCAAGCTCAAGTGGCAATCTTGGAGAAATTGTTCCCTACCATTTGAGAAGGGGCTCACACATGTCTTTGCTTAAAATATTGGAGAGTATAATAGAAACCCCAATGTTTCAGGAACAGTTTGAACATTGCTTTGGGGAAAAAAAAGTACTTTTAGAGTAGTCTAGTGCCAGATTTACTGGCCTTTTTTTTTTTTTGACTTAGTAAGATTGGATTTATAGGCCAAGTTTGAGTATATGAGTGTCCGTATCCATTTCTTTTGTTAAAATTGGAAACTGAAGCCTTAAGATTTAGGAGAGGAACATTCAGTGTTTTTTCTGTCCATATTGGAGATAGATCCCAAGGCTTCTTAAGTATGTGGGCAGTGTTCTGTTCTTGAGCCGTATCCCCATCCAGGAGTACTGGGTTCCACTTGTCATCTGTAGGAGAGATGGAATATGCAGTCCGGAGATTAGACGGAATATCATCTAAAATTTCAGTACTTTGTTTTCCTAGACAGGATCTCACTTTTTAGCCAAGGCTGGTCTGAGATTCCAGACATGGAGTGCCACTTCTTAGGTACTTCTTGTACCTTCAACAAGTTTTCTTTGCATTTACTTCTGTATATTGTTTTAGTAATTTAGCCTGGGTAATCTGAGGTGTGTAAGACATACCTATAGTTAGATTGGTAGATACATGTATCTGTGTACTTCATAGTCCATTTCGCTATGACTTAAGGCCATTAGAAAAGATAACTAATCATCTTTATCCTTTAGGTGATGTTAGAAGCCATGTCTGAGAACATAAACACAGACTGACTTCCCATTTCACTTAATGGCTGTATGCTTTGAATGTGCATGTTAGCAAATGAAGTGATGTAGAACTGGTTGGTTTGATCTGACTATAGTTGTGCTTCAGTGTTACAGTAAATAGGACACTAAACTGGATGCAGGAAGCCTGGGATTTATTTCTGTTACTTCCACCACTGTGGTCTCAGATAATAAATAGAACGCGTTTTTACTTGGTTTTCTGATCTGTTCGCTGGAAACAATGCTCATCATAGGAAGACTGACTGCACTGCCTGCTTTCATATTTTGTGTGTATTTATCCAATGCCCTAATAGTTGCTACTGGCAGTGATTTACTCCTGTGGAGTAAAGGTAAGCATATTTTAGTTTCTGGAGTGTTAAACCATTATGTTCATGCTATGTCCTTGAGTATTTTATAGTGGAGAAGACTACTTCATTCCTGACATTTGTCTAATAGTGATAGCTTTAAGTATTGGATTCTATACTGAAATGTTTGTCTGCACTTGAGACTTGTCTACATTTGATACTACGTACATACATATATACATGGATCAGGAAATCCACTCTCTGTCTACTCTAGTCTTAAGAGACAGGAAAGTGTCAGCTAATATACTGAAAAAGCAACTGATGAATGTTTTCAGTGGGAATGACCAGGTTTTTGTTATATTAAAAAGTAATGTGATTTTAAAGCATTGAAAGATAGGGGTGTTAGGAATTTGGATTGGTGGTAGAACACTTTCCAGAGTCCTGGTTTAAGAAAGGTAAACATCCATTCTGTTTATTAGTGATACCTAAATTGATACCAAATAGAAAACATCTATGATTGTAAATAGCTAGTGATCTTGGTCAACCTGAACCTTAACTTAGATTAGGGGACCCCAGTCTTTAACCTTTAGGTAAGTGGGAGTTTACTTCATAATGTTGGAGTTTATTTAGAAAGTTAATATATTGGAAATACTCAGTAAAGCTATATCTAAAGCTGTCATGTTTAATTTACTAGATGTTATGCCTGCCTTTCTTTTTCTTTATATTTTTGACACAGGATCTTAATATATAGCCCTTGCTGACCTGGAATTCACTGTGTAGACCAACTGTCCTCAAGCTCCCAAAGGTTCTGCCTCCTGAAAGGAGGGAAGTCTCTAGTCTTCCTGGAAAAACTGGGAAGATGTTTTCAATCTAGTTATCTTTTTTTATGCTGGTTGATTTGGGTTTCTTTTGAAGTTTGAGATTTAATGTAAAAGAATTTAAAATCTTGCTTTGGAATATTTGCTCTTTTTATGTGTTAATCTTGAATAATAGGATTTTTAACACTTAGCTTTAAAAAGCATAATATAGAAAAAACTTATGGAGGAATTTTAATAATTTAAAATTATTAAATAATTTAATACTATTTAATTGCCTGTTTAATAATGGGCAGATAATATTGGGATGTAGATTTTGCTGATTAATTTTTTTTGATTAGCTAAACTTAATACAGTTTTAAATAGTTAAAAAGTAGTTTTCAAGTGACATAAACCACACCAGGTACAAATCTTGTTACTTTCAAGGGTTTGCCAAGTTATTTCCAAGATAGTTTTTATATACATGATATATGTATATCCCTACTGACTGACACTTGTTAAAAAGGAATGGCCTCATTCTTAGAAGTAACATGATGTTTAAAATAAACTCTGATTTCTAAGGAAAATGTTCATTAATACATGGCAAGGAGATATTCAAGTTTATAATTGTAGGATTTTAAAAGTTGAGCTTTAATGGTAGAGTACCAGAAGAATTTTGTAATTAAGTGTGCTTGAATAACATTACTGAAAAGATGCCAGTGTATAGGCCGGTATGGCTGAAAAATGTAGTAAGCTAACACTTGATATAATTTTTTATGTAAGATAGTTGAGTTATTGGAAGAGTTTAGACATTGTTTTATTTCACAATTGGGGGTGAGAGTAAAAGCCTCATAGGGAAAGCATCTTTAGATAAAATACTTACTGAGTTTGGAGTGTGATCTTGGTGATCTCCATAGTTTGGAGAAAATTAGCTTTATGTATTTGAAAGAGGATGAGGGTGTTTTCCTTTTTCTTTTTTTTTTAGACAGAGTCAAACAGCTCAGGCTATTGATCCTCCTGCTTCAGTTTCCTAAATACTAGGATTATAGTCACGGACTACCATACCCTGCTAATTAGGAATTAGTAAGGCAGTTTCCGCCAGCCATCATTGCTTGTTAGGTGTTGCCTAGTCTTGGCATGTATGTTGGGTAGGGAGAGGACTTCAGAAACTACATTTATAAAGGCATGTCCACTAGAGGAACCAAGGTGGACATGTCACAGCCACCTGACACACCGGTTCCAGGTGTACCTACAGTTACATGCATGACCCAAACAGCATACACACATGCAGGTAAGTGTGAAAGCACTGACAGTGTTCGACAGCTAATTCAATAGACTTCTGTCTTTTCTTTGGGCCATTGAAATACTTTGCTCATAAGTATGATTAAGGAATTAAACTTTAGGATGAGGCCAGCCTGGACTACAGAATAAGTTCTAGGACAGTCAAGGCTACACAGTAAAACCCTGTCTCCAAAAAAAGAAAGGAAAGAAAGAAATCAAACAGTCCGGCACGCTGATGCACATATATTATCCCAGTACTCACTGGGAAGGCTGAGGCAGGAAGATTGCTACAAGTTTTGAGACGAGGCAGGATTACATGAGACTTCAAAAAAAAATACAGTAGGGGGACAGATGACCCTTGTAGAAAGAGGTTCCTTGATTGGGATTATTGGTTCACTTACTAAGGATCACATTTAAATTAAGATTGCAGCATTAAGAATCATTTTGTTGCTATTGGAACAATTCTCTTGATAGTTTTAAATTGGCTGCTTAGAAATTTTATAGTTCTTTTGACTTACTAAAAAGTGTTTACATCTCTGCAGGAGTGAATAGCAACTTGAAAGTAAACTTCTCGTTTAAGGCTCCCTATTGGACAGACAGTAGGTATTGTGCTTTAAACAACATATGGCTGTATAAAGTAATCCAAATTAGTGTTGATATTAAGGCATCTCAGAATGAGAGGAAGTTCATGCTAGTATTCTAGAGAGCCTGTTGTAGGTACCCATTTGTTCATAAAGGTTAACGGACAATCACTAGGCTGTAAACTGAAAAAAAAAGGATAGATTTCATACTTCCTATTTAGTAAAGAGAATTACAATGTTGTGGATTTTGTAATGTGTCCGGTTTTCTGATTATCTGTTGAGATTTTTTTTTTTTTTTTTTTTTGGGTTTTTCGAGACAGGGTTTCTCTCTGTGTAGCCCTGGCTGTCCTGGAACTCACTCTGTAGACCAGGCTGGCCTCGAACTCAGAAGTCCGCCCGCCTCTGCCTCCCAAGTGCTGGGATTAAAGGCATGCGCCACCACCGCCTGGCCAGATTTTTTTAAAGCACAAGAAAAACCCAGTTCTTATATGCTACCAAAATACTGATACATTTGTCATAAGCTCAGAGGCTGTTACACTTCACAACAAGATTTGGAAAATTTACCTTGGTCTTTACAGTATGGAAGGCAGATAATTCATTATAGAACAAGTAGTGGCTTGTTGGCAAATTGAATTGCTGGCAAAACTTAAAACAAAATGTGTTTTAAAGGCTAAACAAGTGATGAGGTCTGCTTTAGTCACATAGCTAGTTTCAGAGATCGACCATCATAAAGTAGCTTAATAGAGATAAGAGATCCATAGGCTGTTAAATCGTGACTGTTGTATTGAAGGCAGGGTGTGGTTTGTAGAAGATGCTATCATTCCTTGAAGCTAATTGTGGCAGCTCCACTGGAGATGGAGGTTGGAGAATTCCCACCAATTTGAGGCAAGCTTGAGCTGTGTAGTGTAAGACCCTGTCACGGTCTTAAAACATTTCACTCAAAATAGTTGCAGATTAAAAAGAAATAGTTAGGGAAGGCAAGCAATACTTGAAGAAAAAATGTCATATATAAAAATGTTGACCAGAATACTTAATATTCTGGATAAAGGGCATTTATTAACAGAAGAGCTTTACAGTGAACAATTTTAGCTCTCTTAAGGGTGGAAAGTTTTTTTGTTTTTTACAGAGCACTTTGTTAGGTCCATTGATGATTTGTTGTCCATATCTAATATTTCAGAAAATTAATTTTCTGTCTAAAAAGAAGTTATATGACTTAAAAATAGTAGATGCCTTATTCTGTGTGTCATGTTATTATCATAAACTGAGGACATTTTCCCCTACCCATTGCTTTTATGAAGTAAAAACAAATTTTGTTTCGATGTTTGGTTCACTAGACAGACTCTTTTTGTTCTTTAGGTTTATTATTCTCTACTGTCTTATTATAATTTTAGTTTGGTTAGACTGGAATAGTTAAAATCATTCAGTTATGGGGAATTTCTGTATCACAGAGATGATTATTAGGTAGCTAAATCACAGCTGAATTTGTTTCTGTTCTAGAACTTGAAAATGGACATCTAAGAGACAATTGCTTTGTAGTCAGTGTCTTTTCGTCTTTTAAAAAAATTAGCATCTCCCTCACCTTGAAAGACTGAAGAATGTTGGCAATGAGTTTTCATTGATGAAAGTAATATTCTGGGCCTGTAGGTAAAACACTGTTTGTAGCAATGGATATTTGAATAAGGGTTGTATTTTAGGAGTTGTATTTAATTGAAAGAAATGTATGTTGAGAAGTCTTAAGTTTTCCATGGAATAAGCAGACATTTAAAATGTACATAATGGGTTTTGGTTATATTTATTAGATTATAAAATTACTAAATGGATATAAATCTTATTTTAGGACTAGATACTTTGAGGAAGTCTTAAAAATTGGGCCCTGCTCTATAATATGGTCTAGGTTGAAAACCTAACTTTAAATGGAAAGTTCAATATGCCACCTAAGAGTTTCTTTGGACTAAAAGTTAGCTTTGTTATTAGCATTAAGTTAAACTTGTAAGAATACTCAGTAACATTACAGTTAAACAGATGTGTTAGAGGTGAAGATAAATTAATGAGCATCTTATTTCCAGAATAGGCTGTAGTGGCAGCTTATTAAAAGTCTACAAAGTGAAGATGCTTCCTATGAAAAGACTTGCTTATTTATGTCTTTCTAGAGCTGAAAGTTGGTGCCTTATCTTTTCTATCCCTTTTCGTGACACACCTCCCGATTATGAAGATGAGGAAATCTTGAGCTATCGTGGTTTTATCTCTAGTGAAAATTGTAGCCCATATAGGACTAGTTTTATCAATTTACTACTACGTTTTCAGTTTGACCTTTTTAAAAAGTAAAAGGGTACAAGTTTGCTTTTATTATTACTACTGATGATAAAATAAGCAGATTAGAGAGGATTACCGCTGCTGCCAGAAACTGCTTTGGGCATTTTGCTGTATGTTGAGACTTTGTTCTCATGGCCTAAAATAAACATCTATTACTTGTTAACTGAGGTTCTACTATAAGTAAATTATCTAAGTTAGTTAATGTGATTTAGCAGGTAATTCTTTTTCACTGTTTACATGATCACTTTGGTCCTCTTCAAGGATTTCTGCACATGAAAAAGGCTAGTTGACAGTTTAGAGAACTTAGCACGTTTTCCATTTTAAATATGACTTCTGCAAGTGGGAGAACTATTAAAAGTAGAAAAGGAGTCTTAGCATAGATAGGCTGGGGCTGTAATGAAGATTTGATAGAATCTAGAAGCTAAGATTTTATCTGTAAAAACCATACTTTTATTGGGCATGCAAATATAAATATGTATATGTACAAACATATCAGTACATTGCTTCTTGCTCAGTATTGTACTTGAACAGAAGGAGCAGTGCTAAGTGGAACTTTAAACAGTAGGGTTTGGTATGTGTCTGTAATAAGGATAACATTTTATTGTATTAAACAAATGCAGTTTGAAAAGGGTATATTACTGATGTGGGTAAAATGTAAGATAGAGTTTGATTTTTCTTCTTAACATTTTAATACTGCTTTTTGTCTTTACAGGAAAATGTTTATAGGAGGCCTTAGCTGGGACACCACAAAGAAAGATCTGAAGGACTACTTTTCCAAATTTGGTGAAGTTGTAGACTGCACTCTGAAGTTAGATCCTATCACAGGGCGATCAAGGGGTTTTGGCTTTGTGCTATTTAAAGAGTCGGAGAGTGTAGATAAGGTAGTGTGTTTTATATATATATATATATATATATATATTCTGATTAATGAAACCTGGAGAGTTTGATACAGTAAACTTGTGTTACTTGTTGGTTCTCTTTCATAAGGAAGAAGAGATGCATTTTGTATATTTTTTGTTGTTTGAGACAAGGTTCTGTGTAGCTTAGGCTGGCCTCAAGCTGAACACACGGCTGAGGGTTACCTTGAGCCTTATGCCTCTACTTTCCAAGTGTTGGCACAGCAGAGGTGCTCAATACACCCTTTCTTGTCAGTATGGGTTTTGAAAGGGAGAGGTAGATGTATGGAATTATTTATTTACTGGATACTTTCCATGTGCCAGCTTTTTCCTAAATCGAAAGTGACTTTTTAAAAGGACAGATTTGTCTGGGACAGATGATAGTTTGTGGTTAATATGTATATCGTTTATGTTCAGTCCCAAGAGGATAGAGGGGGATTTTAAAAGTCTTAATTAGTATGTTATAAACAGTATGACAAGTTGGCAAAAAGGGCCCGTTTTACAATAATGTTAGACAGTTTTCCCTTTTACTCTGATTCTCAGAAGAGTAGTTCCCTCAGACAAATGTCTACAGGATGATCAACCTTTAAGTCATTATTTTGGTTCTGCACTGAGGGAAAGTAGCAACCATTGTTTACATTGTTATCAGTTAACGGTAATGGTTGCCTAGTAATCAATTCAGTTGAGGCGGTCCTTCCCCTACCTCACTTCTTAGTGCTTGAGCACTAGTTTGTTAGTTGATGTCATAGTACTCCTGTGACTTGACAGGTAATCTTAAGCCAGTTGACATAATATTGGTACATTATGGGATTATTTTTAAGTACTTTATTTCTGAACAGTAGTTAAGTTTTACATATTAAAGTGAAAAATTTAATTTCTTTAGGTCATGGATCAGAAAGAACATAAATTGAATGGGAAAGTCATTGATCCCAAAAGGGCCAAAGCCATGAAAACAAAAGAGCCTGTCAAAAAAATTTTTGTTGGTGGCCTTTCTCCAGACACACCTGAAGAAAAAATAAGAGAGTACTTTGGTGGTTTTGGTGAGGTATGTTATGTTTTGATGTAATTTCTGTCAAAATTAATGTGGGATCTCACATTAAGTGGATTTGGCCATCTGTTTTTTTCAGAGTTGTGAAATGCTTATGTTTTGGTAATAAGAATATTGATAGGAGCAGATCTGAAGATTGGGTAATATAGTTTTCTTATTTTTTTGAGCATCTATATATAAAGTAACAAATACAAAGATGAAATAAACAACCCCAAAGTAGGGTCTTGTTAGGTAATGTAGGCTGTCTTTGAACTTCTCTTTTTCTCATTGAACTCTGGACTTAAGTTGTCTTCCTGCTTCTGTCATGCATAGACGGCAGGAATGACCCATTGTGTCTGAGTTGGACAGCAGTCTTACCTCAGAATTTAGTGGAAGGAGGAGAACAGGCAGGCAGTATGAGGAGGAAGTCAAGATTGACTTTCTGAATATGGAAGGAGACACTTAAGAATAAGGAAGTAATAAGGACAGACTAGTATAGCATTTTGCCAACTCAAAAATGTGTAAGTACACTTTAATGAGACTATAGACATAGTGACATAGTGAGCTACCAGTTCCTATCATGAATTAATAATTAAATCTAAGCTGAGGTATATGTGACCTTGTTCTCCAAGGATGGTATGCTGGCATCTCTTACTTGATTCAAATAAGAAAACATGCTTTTGTGCTAGGACTTAGAATGCTTAATACTTATACTATACACAAAAATCCAGGTATATACAGTTTCTTGTGTAGTTATAGGAACAAGCAAAAGTTGGATTGCTACTGCCTTCCTGTTTGGCAGCAGCCATTTAAGGCTGGAGGTGTAGCTTCTCCCTGGAGTTAGCCACAAAGTCTTCAGTTTGCAGAACTGTTGCTAGATTACATCTTTATTCTCAATTGCAGATTCTGGCTTGTTTCTCTTAAAATGAATGTTGTTTCTTTTTTTGTGGCACTCTGGGTTTGTAAGTGTGAGGCCTTAGGGAAGTTGGAGGTTTTAATTGAAGAATATCCTTATAATATTAGAAAAATAGGGAGACAGCAGAATATAGCTTAAGAATTAAATGCATTTTCTTTGTGCCACCTTCTCCACACTATGTAAGTGATTAGCGACAATAGAACACAAACTGGAATACTAAGTCTTTGTTTTTTGCCATCAGGTTGAATCCATAGAGCTCCCTATGGACAACAAGACCAATAAGAGGCGTGGGTTCTGTTTTATTACCTTTAAGGAAGAGGAACCAGTGAAGAAAATAATGGAAAAGAAATACCACAATGTTGGTCTTAGTAAAGTAAGTTAAAAGTATCCATTGAGTGACTTAGAAAAAACCTGCTACAGTATAATGCTTGGTTTTAGGATCTGGGATGCTTAAGGTCTTACTTGATTTTTACTTGCTGGTTCATGGGTGAACTTTCTGAGCAGCAGGGATTTATTCATTATAATATTTTTTTATTTTGTATTTTTGAGACAGGGTTTCTCTGTGTAGCTCTGGCTGTTCTGGAACTTGCTCTGTAGACTAGGGTGGCCTCGAACTCAGAGAGCCACCTGCCTCTGTGTCTCAAGTGCTAAGATTAAAAGTGTGCATCACCACTAGCATTAACATGTATTTTTATATAAGCTTATCAAATACTTTTTTAGGACCTATCATAACAAGTTACTAGGTCTT